>NC_057795.1:467019003-467035111 GCF_018294505.1 Triticum aestivum | reverse complement strand
CCGAGCTTTTTCTCCGGCGATCCCCACCCCACCGCCCAATGAACGCCCCCAACCGCCGGTGACTGCCAACCAGAGGTCTCACGACTTCGAATACCCACGGAGCACTAATTTATTACCATTTCTGTCCTTCATATATGCGCTGATGGGTGGGCCCTACGGTAATGTGTGCTACTGAATGTGGACCGTTTGACTGGTCAATTGATCGTGTTATCAACAAATTACGGAGCTGTATGGTGAGCCAGTGACCGTATGATCACCCTAAAATGTACTCCTATTTTATTAACATAGTACAGACTCAAACTACCATTTCTTTCTTTCATATACGGGCTGATAGGTGGGCCCCATGGTTACGCGCCCCGATGGTGCAACACTAGTTGCGCCACGTGGAACGTTTGACTGGTCAATTGATTGTGTCATCAACAAAATATGGAGTTGTATGGGTGAGCCAGTGACCGTATAATCATGACATGTATTTGTTTAACACGGTACAGACGCAAGGGCTCATATATACGCTCAAGCAGTCACCGCTATAAGCGCACACACGCGAACCCTATCCCTATGAGCACCTTCGAGAGAGTGGGCCAGCATATATGATCTTGAGATTTTACAAAGTCACCATAGGTGCCTCGTAGTCGAGTGGAACGTCTCCTCCCACTGAACGTACATCACCGGAAAATACTGAAATTAACACAAGATAAATGCGAGCACCGGGACTTTAACCTTGGTGGGCTCGAGAAACCATTGTCCTCCTAACCATCCAACCACATGTTGGTTAGCATGACAAAATGTATGTGGTGACCGTGATGAGCTTATTCTGAAGTCCAGTGACCATATCGTGCTTTCGCTTGAAATACAATGACCATAAGTGTCGTCAACAAAATACAGAGCACGCATCAAATGCAAAGTCCATCAGTGTCATCAAAAAATGTGGAGACGTATCGTGATCTAGATACCGTTGTACTATTGTATATGCTTATTTTCTTAGTGACCGATTGCATGTGTGGTGTGGTGGGCACATCATTTCTAGTTGTGGTGGGTCAAAATGAAGACTCATGGGTCGGTTCCATCCTGCGCCACATATAGGTTGGACCAAGACGTGTTATATGAAGACCCATGTGGAGGACTCGGCGTACAACACGAAGCTACCAGAGTCGCGGAGGACTCTATCCCCATTGGTGATAAGCCGACTATATATGATTTGTAACCCTAGGCCCTTAGTATGTTATACAAGCTTGGGGGCTAGTTCATTGATAGTATACACACACGCACAATGCCTGGTATTCATGTGTACTTTGTACACACCCCTATCACTAATATACAGTACCAGGAGTAGGCTCTTTCTTCAACTGCAAGGGTCCGATCCGAACTAGGGTAAAAGTTTGCCTCATATTACCATCCAGCCTAACAGCCAGGGATATCCTACTGAATGATACGATGAAATCATATCTGCCAACTACTAAGAGAGAGGTGTGTCAGGGGGGGGGGCAATGTGTGCGAGAGAGGCCTAAAGATAATGTGCGTGCGGGAGACACATAGGCACATATATGTGCGTATAGAGGGCTAGTAGAGACCGTGCGTGTGTATATATGCATGTGAGAGAAATAGTGTTTTCCAACTAAGATTAGTGAAAAGAGTGGTACATAGTAGTCAGAAAGAGAGAGAGAGAAACAGAGAGAGCATGTGCATGAGACACCCCGACACCCTGAGAGAGATTGTGAGCATGTGTGAAAGAGAAATGCTGATGCATATAAAGTGTGTGCACTTATGCATTAGATAGAGAGATATATAACACGTTTGTGAGAACGGGGCGAGGCATAGTGCATCTACGTGTAAAAGGCGGTTCTACACATTAAATTAAAATATAAATGGCATTATTATTTTTGGATGAGATCATGAATTTTGCAAATTGCGTATGGACGAAAATCGGTCTATCAGACACCCATACTCTATTGAATTCTAGCATGTGCATGTGTTTATTTCATATTATCGATCCATAGAGTGAGAGCGGTTTGAAATATAGTCAATGGATGCTTTTGAAATTCATATATAAACATTAATTAGTGCACTCCATGTTGTTAGTGTGAAGCACTTTATACATTTGTCACTTGCTTGGATACATTCCAAATTGCTAGCTATGAAATAGAATACATGTCGAATTCAACATAAAGGGGGTTTTGAAGATTCGAATTCATAGGAAGTGCATTCATCTATTTGAACCCGAGATAATGGCATTTGTAAATCAGATGTAAAAGGGGGCATCAATCTTTGTTGTGAGTTTGAACATGCTATATATATATATATATATATATATATATTCATATGCATATCTAACTTTTTTTTGCAACCAAGGAGATTATATCTGGAACCATGCATGAACTAAGGTAAGTTGCATATTTTTTAATATATACTCGTGTACAATGTATATTCAAATGTACCCCCTCCATTCCAATATAATCGTAGCTTTAGGATTTTCAAGAGTAAAGATTTGTGAAGTTTGACAAATCCTGAAAGTTCAATTCAAGAGAACCGAAAACGTTAATGCTTCTGCTCGCAAATATTGAACGAAGCGCCAAATAGGCCTTTGGTCACACGAAACCGCGCGATACTAATGTTTGGGGGTAGGAAATTACTGTCCTGACTCTGGCCCGTGTAGCCTATCGGCCCGATGTCCAAAGGTCTAAACCGGGGTAGGTTTGTAACTTCACCAAGACGCCAGTCTCAACCGCCTCCGAGAAGCATTCATACGCCGTGGGCGCCTAAACACCCATGTGCTCGGCCGAAATCTATCCCACCCACATTTGGGATACTTGACATGACTGTCCTACCCCCAACCCGCAATATGTCCGAAATTTTAGATGGGGCAAAGTTTGTGACTTTCCCCAAATTTCAAACAAGCGTGTCTCAAACCGAAACATTGTTCCCCCTTAGTTCCCCGCCTCCCTCCGTTTCCCCATTCATACTCCATGGGCGCGAAAACGCCCTCTCCACTAGCCGCGAAACCCCAGCCTCCTCCGTCCTCCACCCCATAGTGGCCAATCCACCGCCGCCCTCCTCCATCACGCTGGAGCCGGTACCCCGACGTCGTCGTCCAACGCAACCGCAACCGCAACTCCCTCAAGGACTTAGCAACTGAAGCCGAGGCAGAGCTGCCTCCACGACACCGACGCCGACGTGCGCCGTACCCGAACCACTCCGACCACGCCGTCCTGCGCCTCACTGCTACGGCTCCACTGTCGCAACCGTCCACCGCACTGGAGCTGTTCCCGCTACGCCATTGTTTTCCGCCTCGGATCTGCTTCCCCGTTGCCGACAGACGGCCACCGCACCACACTCAACAACTTGGCCATGGGTTCGTCCAAGGCTGCACCATCCTCCACAACTTCTAATTTCCGGCAAATAACAAGAGTATCGTCGGAAAAACTGAAGGAGGACACAACACTGCTAGTAGAAAGAGGTACTCCTCTTCCTTTATTCGTGCAAATATTACGTCTCCACTCACACCGTATTCATCCCACAAAAGAAACTAGTTGAGCGCTTCTTACTGCATCTTCTTCGTGATACTAAATGCACAAGGCTTCCTCCCTTTTACTATTTCACCTTTGCTAGAGGTCAGTAGCCCGCCTGGATTTCAATTCAGGGTCAGTCAAACCGCAATTAAAAGAAGCAGCACCCGCTTAGGCGCACGGGGCACCTAGTCCGCCTGTTCCCCGGGGAAGCGGCGCATCAGTGTCTATCATAGGGGTGTGGGGTGCAGGAGCTGCTTGCGCCCGTTTAAGGAGGTCGGCGGGGCTTGAATGGATGGACGGGGAGCGGTGCCAAGCACGGCGATGCGGTGAGGTCGAGGGGAGGGCGCAGACAGGGGAGGAATACTGGGCCGATGGTCGCTGGCGTTTCGAGGAAGGTCGTCAACACTGACTGGCTGGAGGTAGATGAAGGCGATCTGCCCGTTCTTTGTACATCGGATGGTGCAGAAAAAATGGACTGACCTATTTGCTTTTAGTCGACTGTTATTTTCATAGAATCCTGTAGTAATTTAGTGTGCCATGCATGTTGTAGAGCTATCATATGTCACCCGCCATTTTTTTCTCACCGACCTGCTATCTACTACCTTTACACTGTACTAATTGTGCACACACTTCACCCATACTCACACTATTGTCTTTTTATGCATGGGTATTTCAGACTCTGAGGCAGTGTTGATGAATGCAGAAAAGAAAAGACAGAAGTCGCTCCAGTGTAATTCGAAGATAAGCACTAAACGTTTCAGCGCTGTAATGGGTGCAGTGTCAGTAGTTGGAGACAATAAACATAGCTCTGCAGTTGATGATCTCAATTGCCACACACAACCATCCTAGGTGCTTTCTTTAACTTCGCGCTGTCAAATGTGGTTGCATGTTGCATATGGTGTCTAGCTTGTATTGCTTCCAATTTGGTTAAATTGCATCTTCTTACTTTACACGTTATACCTTTGATAATGACATGCCTTCCTGTTTTTGATACATACTACATATGTCTATTAACCATGTTCGTACATCAAACTAATGCTCTTTTGTATCCCTTGTCAATCACTTATGATGAGACAGTCACCCAAGTGGGTTACTTTGAGACGCCCTACTCATTTAAAGAGTGTAGTGTCATCCTCCCCACATGATTCTCAAGAAACAGCAAGGCTAAATGAATATAGTCAACATAGCTCTCTAGTTGATCACCACAATTCCCCCACACCACCATCGCAGGTGCTTGCTGTTACTTGGCAGTGTGATATGTGGTTGCATGTTGCATCTGGTGTCTACCTTGTAATGCTTCTAATTAGGGTAAATTGCATCTGCTTAGTTAACACATGATACATGTGAATATGACATGCCTTCCTGTTTTTGGTACATACTACGTCTTTCTATTAACCATGTTCTTACATCAAACTACGTTTCTTGTGTATCCCTCATCAATGCTCCTAATTTGTTAAATTGCATCTCCTTAGCTTACACATTATACATGTGAATATGACACACCTTCTTGTTTTTGGTACATACTACATCTGCCTATCACACCATGTTCTTACCTCAAACTACTGTTCTTGTGTATCCTGCATCTATCGCTTATGATGAGACAGTCACGCGCGTGGGTTAATATGAGACGCAATACTCTTATAAAGAATGCAATTTCATCCTCTCCACATGATTCTCAAGAAACAACAAGCCTAAATGAAGATATTGAACGTAGCTCTGTACTTGAAGACCGCACTTCCCATACACGACCATCACAGGTGCTTGCTCTAACTTCGCAGTGTGATATGTGGTTGCATGTTGCATACGGTGTCTAGCTTGTAATGCTTCTAATTAGGGTAAATTGCATCTGCTTAGTTTACACACTATACCTGTGAATATGACATGCCTTCCTATTTTTGGTACACACTACATCTATGTGTTAACCTTGTTCTTACATTAAACTACCTCTCTTCTGTATCCTGCATCAATCACTTATGATGAGTCACCTTTATTTGTTGCATATTGCATATTATTTATAGCATGTTGCCATGTATTGCTTCTAATTTGGTTAAATACATTTGGTAGGGCACCCTTTTAATTTGGCAGAGTGATATTGGTTTCATCTTTCATATGGTTTCTAGCTTGCATCGATTCTAACAAGTTCAAGCACCTTGTGCTTAGTTTACACTTTATACATCATACATGTCAATATGTCACGCCGTCCTGTTTTTCATACATATTCCATCCTCCTATCATGCGGCTGCCTTACATGAAAGTAGTGTTCGTCAGTATCATACATCAATGAGTTTTGAAGAGCAACTTTTATTCCTTTTTCTTGTGGGTTTGACTTGACAAGGCAAAATCAAGAAATAGGAAGGAAAATAGTAAGGAAGGCGATGATGGTGGTCCTCTTCAGCATCGTAAACGGAGCATCTGTACCGATTCTCCTTGTACTGATAGTGCATTACAAGGTCCAAGTCTCTGCTCCCCTACTCCACCATCCAAGGTGCTTGCTCTAACTTGGCAGTGTGATATCTGGTTGCATGTTGCATATGGTGTCTAGCTCGTATTGCTCCTAATTAGTGTAAACTGCATCTGCTTAGCTTACACATGATACATGTGAATATGACACGCTTTCCTATTTTTGGTACATACTATATTTTTCTATTGCACCATGTTCTTACATGAAACTACTCTTCTTGTGTATCATGCATCAGTCACTTATGACGGGACACCTTTAAGTTGGCAGTGTGATATTGGTTTGCATCTTGAATATGATTTCTAGCATGTATTGCTTCTAGTTTGATGAACGCCACCTATGACGAGACAGTTTTAACTTGGCAGAGTGATATTGATTGCACCTTCCATATGGTGTCTTGCAGTGTTTCTAATTTGTTGAAGTGCCTTCTGCTTAGTTACCACATCATAGGTGTGAATATGTCAAGCCGTCCATTTTTTTCGTACATATTCCATCCTCGTATCATGACTTTGCCTTTCATCAGAGTAGTGTTCGTCAGTATCATGCATGAATGAGTTCTGAAGAGCGGATGATATTCCTTTTTCTTGTCGGTATGACCTCACAATGCAAAATCAATAAAACTGAAGGAAATTGGCAAGGCATTGGATGATGGTGGTCCTTCCGAGCAACTGAAACGGAGGTTCTCTACAGATTCTACTCCACCATCCTCCCAACAAGATTCGCAAGACAACACAAGGCTAGATAGTCAACGTAGCTGTGTAGATGATGAGCACATCTCCCCTACTCCACCATCACAGGTGCTTGCTCTAACTTGGCACTATTATATGTGGTTGCATGTTGCGTATGATGTGTAGCTTGTATTGCTTCTAACTTTGTTGAATTGTATCTGCTTACTTTACACATAATGCCTGTGAATATGACATGTGTTCCTGTTTCTACATCAGACTACTATTCTTGCGTATCTCGCATCAGTCACTTATGATAAGGCACCTTTAAGTCACCACTGTGATATTGGTTGTGTCTTGCATATGATTTCTAGCATGTACTGCTTCTAATTTGTTGAAACCATGGTTTTAAATAGCGGATAGCTAGCTGGTAGCGGATTGGGGTCCGCGTAGCGGAATGCGGATAGTGGGTGATATTGCGGGCGCTATGTCCACATAGCGGATTTGTAAAAACACTAGATTGTTGTGTATATTTCTAGATCCTTCACAAAAAGTAATTACATTTAATTTGATCAATAGAGGACGCGATTGCGCTAGTGCTATTGCAGACGCAATAGCGGATGCTATCTCCGCTATTTGAAACTATGGTTGAAACGCCATACAGTTTGAACTTGGCAGAGTGATATTGGTTGCATCTTTCATATGGTGTCTAGCTTGCAGTGCTTCTAATTTGTTGAAATGCCTTCTGCTTAGTTACCACATCATAGGTATGAATATGTCACACCATCCTGTTTTTCATACATATTCCATCCTCGCATCATGTGTTTGCCTTTCATCCGAGTAGTGTTCGTTAGTATCATGCATGAATGAGTTCTAAAGAGCAAATTTTATTCCTTTTTCTTATCGGTTTGACTTCACAATGCAAAATCATTACAACTGAAGGAAATTAGTCTGGCAGTGGATGATGGTGGTCCTTCGGAGCAACTCAAACAGGGGGGTCTCTACAGATTCTACTCCGCCATCCTCCCAACAAGATTCGCAAGACAACACAAGGCTGGACAGTCAACGTAGCTGTGTAGATGATGAGCACATCCCCCCTACTCCACCATCATAGGTGCTTGCTCTAACGTGGCACTACTATATGTGGTTGCATGTTGCGTATGATGTCTAGCTTGTATTGCTTCTAACTTGAATTGCATCTGCTAACTTTACACATAATGCCTGTGAATATGACACGTGTTCCTGTTTCTAGAACATACGTGTACATGATGAGCACATCTCCCCTACTCCACCATCATAGGTGCTTGCTCTTACTTGGAACTGTTATATGTGGTTGTGTTTTCCGTATGACGTCTAGTTTGTATTGCTTCTGATTATGTTGAATTGCATCTGTGTAGATTACAACTTATACCTGCAACAATCACTTACCCATAAGACACATCTAACTTGGGACTATGATGTAGGTTGCATCTTGCATTGTCTTCTATCTTGTACTGCTTCTAATTTCTTAAAATGGCACTTACGACGAGACACTTTTTACCTGATAGAGTGATATTGGTTGCATGTTCATATGATGCCTAGCATTCATTTCTTCTAATTTTGTTGAAATGCCTTTTGCTTATTGTTTTTTCATACATATTCCATCCTCCTATTGTACGTGTGAATATGAAACGCTGTCTTTTTTTGTATATATTCCATCCTCCTATCCTGTGCTTGCCTTACATCAAAGTAGTGTTCGTCTGTATCATGCATCAACCAGTTATGTAGAGGTAATTTTATTCATTTTCTTGTGGTTTTGACTTCATAAGGCAATATCAGAAAATAGGAAGGAAAAGAGTAAGTTAGGGGATATTGGTGGTCCTCCGCACCGATGCAAACAAAGACTCTCTAGATTTGCCATTGCTACTGCTAATGAAGTTGAAGTCCCAAGTCTACATGATGAGTTCATCTCCCGTACTCCACCATCGCAGGTGCTTGCTCTAAGTTGACAGTGTGATAATTGGTTTCATGTTGCATATGTTGTATAGCCTGTATTTCTTCTATTTTGATTAAATTGCACCTGCTGAGTTTATACGTTATACATGTGCATATGACATGGCTTTCTGTGTCTAGAATACACTGCATCTATCTATCATACCATGTTCTTACATCAAAGTACTGCTGTTGTGTATCCCGCATCAGTCACTCATGATTGGACGCTTTTAACATGGCAGTCTGATAGTGGTTGCATCTTGCATTGATTTCTATGTTGTACTGCTTCTAATTTTTTGAATTGCCACTTATGACAAGACACGTTTAACTTGGCAGGGTAATATTGGTTGCATCTTTCATATGGTGTATAGCTTGCATTACTTCTATTTTCTTGAAAATCCTTCTGCTTAGTTTGCACATCGTAGCTGTGAATATGTCATGCCGTCCTGTTTTTCTTACATATTCCATCCTCATACGGTTGTCTTACATCAAAGTATTGCTTGTCTGTATCATGCATCAATGAGTTCTGAAGAGTGATTTTATTCACTTTTGGGCAAAGTCAAAAAAGAGCAAGGAAAATAATATAGTAGGGAGTGCTGTTACTCGTCGGGTGAAACGGAAAACGATCTGCCGTTGAGATTCTGCTGGTACTTATAGTGCAGTAGAAGGTCCAAGTCCACCAGCTAAATCTAAAAACACAGTATCACCTGCTCCACCAGCTGCAACATCCGCTTCAACTATACCAGCATCTCAACCAGTTACTCGTTCGTTTGCTCCGGAACTGGCAAGTTCCCAAGCTGCCTTCACACCTAACACTACTTCCAAAGCACTGTTGACACAACAGGACTTGGCAAGATCAGATGAACCTCATGAGCATCAACACCAAGACGGTACCTGACCGAGTCAAGTTGCAGTTGCATGCTCCTTTATAAGTACTCTCACAGTTTGATGTACACTAGCACTTTCCATATTCGTTGTTGAACTAGCACCACGGCGCAAGCGGAAACAGACATCAGGGATAATGCTTGACAGATTAACAAAATCTAAAGGAGGAAGAATGGAGATCCATTTTGAGGCAGGTTTAAAAAGGCCACGTGATGCTACAGAGTCAGCCAAGTTAGTATCATAGGCAGCCGTTGCCGTTAGGTGTTATGCACGTATCCTCCTAATGTGGATCCAGTACAGGAATGAGAAAGACAATACCCAGTTTAACACCTTCCTTGACCATTTATCCATAAGTAATGTTATTCATCGCAATTAGTAATATTGTCTTGCTCTGTCCCATACTTTCTAGCTTCCTCGTAATAAGACTCACATTCTTTTTTCAACAGATGAGGTTCAAGTTGGATCCGAAAGAGGATGCAACTAAACAAGCATGCACTCATGTTTTTCAGTTTGCTTTGCGATAGTATCGGTACCACCTTATAAAATCTCACTTTGAAGGCAAGGCTAACAATGAAATTGCCCAAACATCTCCAGTGGAATATATTACAGATGAAGACTGGACATCCCTCGTTAAACACTGGTCTGATCCAAAGTATCAGGTAGGCTATATGTATTTGATCAGACCACATATTGAACTTGTATTTATGTATGTGCCTTACAAGTGTATCCTCTTCTAGGCTAACTCTTTGAAGAACAAAACCAACCATTCTAAAGTGAAATTCCAATAGACAACAGGATCTCATAGCTATATTGCACACTGCGAGGCTCTTGTAAATAGCTGCTACTTCCTTCTTTTTTTGTGCCATATTATCGTATCTATATTGACTTGTTCCAAATACAGAGGAAAGCCCGTGCGGACCAAAAAGAACCTGAACCGAATGCAGTGCAAATGTTCAAGGATTGCCACACCAGCAAGATGAAGGGCATGAGCACACCATTTCAAGCCGCTGTTGTAAGTCCTTACTCCTCCCGCCTTGAACTGATTGGTACTGTGATGTGTTCATTTAACTACTTGGTTTGCAACCAATGTCAGTTACTCTGTCCACTTTTATACACAGTTGTCTTAATGTATCATTTCACCTTACATGGTTTAAAAGAGATGAAGGATATTCTTTTGGTCTTGATCTGTAATCTAGTTGTTATGTTCACGTGCGCACACAATGATAAAATAGCCTGTTTGTTTTATATCTGTTTGCCCATGATATGAATGATGTCATACTATGTTCATCCTACTTTAAACCATGTCTCTTTATCCATAGATGTCAACGAATGTGAGGAAAGAGACAATACAGTAGGCATGCTACATGGACATATGTTCTGAAAGTGATTTTATTATGTAGTTGGCACTACAATACATGCTAATGTATTACAATAGTTCACCAAAATAAGTTATGTATAAATGTTTAACCTACTTTGTTTGTTTTTGTCTCATTAGTAACTTATCTGGTACACTAATCTACAAGTTCAAACTTTCAGGAAGCTATGGAACAAATGATTGAACAGCCACAACCACCTGAAGGTGACGAGGCTACTACAGGCACAATGTCACCTCTTGCTGCAGTGCGTCAGTATCTCTCCACTAACGGTGCAAAAAGCACCTTCCTGCGTTATTCTGGGTTGGTTGTCAAGGTAACCTCGTCCAAATCGCCTACTGAACAAAATCTTCCTGCTAGACAGAGTGATATATCTGTGCTCCAGACACAAGTCCAATCCCTAATGGACGTTGTTTCGGAAACACGAATAGTGGTTGAGAAATGTCGTCAAGATATGAATGGTTTTGAAACCAGACTATCAGACATTCGCTTTGTTGTTCAAGAGCAATTGTGGAAAAAAGGTGGAGATCATGCTGCTCCATCAGATTCTACAGCCTGAAACATTAGCATTCAGGTCAAATGATTTGTGCTTATATACATCTGATGGTGCTTTTATCTGGAAGGACTATAAACTTTATGACAACAGGCCTTTTGTTGTATGGTTGGAATTTATTTTGTTGTGATACAACATTTATGATGCTGCCACAGGCTGCAGTAATTACGACGCTATTTTTGTATAGTGTAGGTTTATCTTAGTAATGTATTCGGCCAAAAGCTTCATAGGAGCCCAACATGCCAACATTTGTCGGGCCCATTCCAATTGGTATAAAAACGATTACAGGCCGAAATTGGCATGTAGCCCACTAAAAATATCTGGGCCTAAATCAGCGTAAGCTTTCATATTTTTCTGGTAGGCCTGTGCCCTTAGTGGGCCTTTAACAGGCCTAAACATAATTTGGGCCCTCAGTAAAATTAGGCCATTTACAGGTGTAAACATCTTGAGCCCATAAAAAACATGGGCCTTTAATAGGCCGAAAGTGAGAGTGGGCCCTGATTGTGCCAAATAACCCACTGGACTTAGCAGGCCGAAATGGTGGCCCATTTACAATGCGGATCTTTGACAGGCCGAAATTCGGACAAGCCGTAAATGCGCCGACCTAATACACGAGCCTTTAACAGGCCGGAACTTCGGTAGGGCTAGATTATCGTCATTTTTATATGGGCCGTTAATGGGCCCGATATGACGTTGGGCCACATATGGCCCAATGTTTACGTCCGGTGTTAACAGGCCGAAAATGACAACAGGCCGAAAGTGGCCCAAATCTATAGTGGGCCTCTAACAGGCCGAATGTCAGACATGGCCGAATATGATCCAAATCCTTCACGGTCGTTTATGGGCCGAAAGTTTTGATGGCCTGTAAATGGGCCCAAATGAAGTCGGACCTTTAACAGGCCGGAAATACATCGGGCCAAAATTCGGCGCAATTACTTAGCGGACAGTTAACGGGCCAGAAGTGACCATGGGCCGCATTGATGACAAGTTTAGGACAGGCCGTTGACGGGCCGATTTGACAAAGAATGTTGGGCCTTTAGCTGGGCCGGCCCATTATGGTCTGCAGAATCTTGTGGGCCTTTAGCTGGGCCGGCCATTGTGGTCCGCAAAATCTTGTGGGCCTTTAGCTGGGCCGGCCCATTATGGTCTACAAAATCGTGTGGGCCTTTAGCTGGGCCGACCCATTATGGTCCGCTAAATTTTGTGGGCCTTTAGCTCTGCCGGCCCATTGTGGTCCACTAAATCTTATGGGCCTTCGGTTGGGCCAACCATTTAAACTTTGTGGGCCACTTTTGGGCCGGTCCACGTGTCAACATATCATAGACCCATCTCGACCGTTGGATGAGTGACACCTGTGCCAACGCGGAGCTGATGCGTGGATCCGTCAGCCAATGAGAATTTTACACGTGGAAAATCGGCATTGGTCGTGGCTGTTAACAGGTTATCGGATCCAAAATCCGACCTGATAGCTTAACGGCATTCCGTTACGGTGGATGCCACGTGTAGGTCACCCTTGACGAAAGCACTTCTGTGACGCATGATTTATCATCATGGAAGTGGACACTTCCGTGATGATAATTTTGGTAATGTCATGGAACACTTCTACAACAGCACAGGTATGCCTATCTTGATTCTGTCATAAAATCGTCATGGATGTACATGCATGACAGAAAACGCGACCTACTGTGACAAACACGTATCATCACGGAAGTGTATTTTTTTGTAGTGAATACATCTGACTCATTTGCAAGTGCATCTTGGAAAACCGCTGGAGCAGGATGTTCCACGATTGGAGTCTAGGTCCAATTAAATCTCTTCTTAACATCACATTTGGTGGAAATGATTCCAAAACATTGGCGATAGTATCACCCTTGTGACACACAATGTTGCATAGAGCCGGAAATTATTCTGAGAGTGTAGCATTGTCGAGCCACTTATCCTCCTAGAATCTAATTTCTGAACCATCCTTTATTGAGAAGGATCCATCCATATCCATTAGACTTGCCCAAAAGTGAGAATCCACAGGCTTCCAGTATACTTGGGATACCGCCTTCGAACTCATATATTTTCTCCTTAGGAGGGTTTGCCATACACCATCTTCCGTTAGTAACCTAAACAACCGTTTGCCGAGGAGGGCCCTATTCTTAAGCTAAAGGTCATGAATGCCCAATCCGCCTTGGTCTTTGGGATGGCAAACCACACTCCATTTAGCTTGTCGATATATTTTTCTCTCCCTATCTCCTTGCCAAAAGAATCTTGACCGAAAATAATCCAATCTATGTAATACTCCTTCCGGCAACTGCTGGAAGAAGGAAATCATATATAGTACCATACTACTAAGTACTAAATTTATGAGTACCAATCTTCCACCTAGAGATAACAGTTTACCTTTCCAACTGCTTAGTCTTTTTTGTAGTCTCTCCTCGACATGTTTCCATTCACTATTTGTGAATCCCTGATAATGTATCAGTATCTCCAAATATGTGATTAGAAAATGTCCCAACCCGCATACGAACAGGTCAGCGTACAAGTGGGCCTCTAAGCCGCACCAAAGTAAAATAATTCACTTTTATGAAAACTGATCTTAAGTCTTGAGAGTAGCTCGAATGTTGATAAAATTAATTAGATTTCTCACTTTCTCAAGGTCATGATCCATGAAGAGAACCATATCACTGGCATATTGAAGGATAGAGAGACCACCATCAACTAGATGATCCACTACCCCATCAATTTTGTGTAGCGACCAGACCTCAAACAGTCTGATCTCTGTGCATCAGTGTCATCCCTGGATCGGTAATGCTGACACACACAATACTTGAGGATTTATAACAGAGTAGCAATCACACACTTATTACATGGAATGTCTCAAAAGAGAACTTATTACAATAATATGGCTTAAGGCCATCTAAATATGATAACAGCGGAAGGCTTGGAAGATAAAGTGAGTCCATCAACTCCAACAGCATCACTAAGTGAAAGAAAACAACCTATGGCACCTTACTCGTCGTCTGAAAAGTCTGCAACATGAACGTTGCAGCCCGAAATGGGTCAGCACATGGAATATGCTAGCAATGTAACACATAGAGTAAAGAACAGAATAAATGCTATCACTATATGCATATATGGCTGGTGGTAAGCTCTATGGTTACAATTTTGCATAAAGCCAATTTTTCCCTACAACAAAGGAATAAATTTTATTTAACTATCATGGTGGTTGTTAAACATTGAGAAGATTCCTACAACTCAATCCCAATTAAGCATCATCATTAAACCCAATCAAATTATATTTAGAGTGATAAGATCAACATGATAATCCAAGAACCAGATACTCAAAATGTCCATAACTGGGGACACGGCTAACCATGATTAGTTTGTACACTCTGCCGAGGTTTGCACACTTTTCCCCACAAGACTCGAATACATCCATGGTCGGAGATTCGAGACACAGTCTTTCTGAAGTATGAACTCTCTACTCTGGATAGACAGTACCACCTACAACCCACTACATATGCTAGTCTACCTCTTCAAGAGCTTCATGCAACTTACTCAACTATGCAGAGCCAATATTGGCTTGTGGCTGCACACGAAAGTTTCTAGCATGAATAATCTTATGATCCCTTTGAGCCTGGGTGGCGGACCGTAGGATGATCACACGGGCACTCCGGGATGTCCTAGGACAACACTGGATTCTCCAGGTGCCTTGACAACCAATGGGTACTCCACGGTGCCTCAAGCAATCCACCTAGATGTGTATTTAAGTAGCCACCTTAAGTTAACCATTAAGTAGCAATACTCACATCTGTCATGGATACACTCACCCAAACCACATCTACGAGCATAGCATAGCAATATAAGCAACGTAGAAGTAACTCTCAAAGGTTTGATAATAAACAGGTAATTGGTTCTACCTCATCATCTACTTCCCAAAACCCACATGTTAATCAGCTCCTAACCATGCAATTGTTTGAGGATTGATCTAATGCAATAAAACTAGGTAGTAAAGAGGTATGATCAAACTGTTACTTGCCTTGCTCATGATCCGTGAAACCTAGAGACTCGTAGTAGCATGCTTCGCACTCCAGGTACTATATCGCAAACAAACAAGCAGACAATAAGAACTCAACTAGACGCATGGGTAAAACTCAAATAAGGATCTAACCAGAAAGTTCAACTTAAGAACTCCGGTTTGCAAAAAGAATCAAATCAAACGAAGCAACGAAACTCAAACTGCGAAAGAAACAAGATCCGTTTACTAATCTAAACTTAAGTCAAATTTTAGAGTACCAAAATCTTGTTTAAGTTGATTAAATAGAAAGAGGGCTTTGAGATGAAGATCTAGGCTCTTGAATCGCTTGATTCCGATAAACGAGCCAAAAGATAAACTAAAATGAAAATCAGGGCAGAAATCGCGATCGAAAATAATTGCGGAAAATCCCTGGAAAAAGAAAAACTAACGAACAGGCTAACGAACAAACGTTCGCTGTCTGCGGCTAACGGGTGAAAATCGTTCGTTAAAACGAACATACCAATGGGCGTTCGCTAAATAACTAAACCGGGAAAAAATAAAACCGATCTAAAATAAAAATAATTGAGGGTTTCCTAAAAAAACCGAATGATTTTCTTACGAAAACTGGCGGCTACCTCGGTTCACGTGACGGCGGCGGTGGCAGGCAACTCCGGTGGCGCTGGCGGGGTCG
>NC_057795.1:466999047-467018752 GCF_018294505.1 Triticum aestivum | reverse complement strand
GGCGGGCGGCGTCGCGGTGGCTGGCGCGGGCGGCGCGGGTGGCGGCGACGTTCGGCGATGGCGGCGGCGGTGGGTTCGGGTTAGGGTTTCGGTGGGGTGGCCTGGTGGCTTCGGTGGCATCGGGCCTCATAGCTATAAAGGCCGACTGGGGCGAGTCCTAGTCGGGCACGGCCCGGCTAGGTCGGTTGATTTTTTTTAAAATAATTCCATGCAGAAAAGCAAAGAAAAGAAATACTAAACAGACTCCAAAAATCCTGAAATAAATTTTCCCCTTCCTCTAAAAATATAGCAGACAAAGTGAACATTTATTTGGGACTCCAATACTATTTTGAAAAAATGCATATTTTCCTAATTCAAATAAAATAGCGATAAAACTCCGAATAAAATCCTTATTTGATTTTAATATTCAACCTCCAATATTTCTTTATTTTGGGGAAGTCATTTTCTCCCCTCTCTTTTATTTTCATATAAGAAATATTCGAAGAGAAAAATAATTAAAATCAAACGATCCTCTTTTCAAAATTTGAGAAAACTCAAATATGAAAATAACGAAATCCCCAAGTCTCTCCGTGGTTCCTTGAGTTGCGTAGACTTTCTAGGATCAAGCCTAAATGCAATAAAATATGATATACAATGATGATCTAATGTATAACATTCCAAATTGAAAATTTGGGATGTTACAAACCTACCCCCCTTAAGATGAATCTCTCCCTCGAGATTCGGGTTGGCTAGAAAATAGGTGAGGGTGGTCCTTCCATAGGTCTTCCTCTCGTTCCCAGGTGGCTTCATCCTCGGTATGGTGGCTCGACTGAACTTTGCAGAACTTGATAACCTTGCTGCGTGTGACTCGGCTGGAAAACTCGAGAATCTTCACTGGTTTCTCCTCGTATGTCAAATCGCTATCCAACTGAATCGCTTCCAGTGGCACTGTATCTCTTAGAGGGATATCGGCCATCTCTGCGTGGCACTTCTTCAACTGGGAAACATGGAACACATCGTGAACTCATGACAATCCTTCATGCAATTCCAACTTGTAAGCAACTTCTCCCATATGTTCCAAAACTTTTTATGGTCCCACAAAACATGGTGCTAACTTTCCCTTAACTCCAAGATGTTTAACTCCTCGAAGTGGGGACACACGAAGATACACTCTGTCTCCGACTTCGTAAACTGTCTCCTTGCGTTTAGAATCCGCATAGCTATTCTGCCTGGACTGGGCTACCTTGAGTCTATCATGAATCAGTTTAACCTTCTCTTTAGACTCTTTAATCAAATCTGGTCCAAACAACTGACGGTCTCCAACTTCATCCCACAACAGCGGCGTCCTGCACCTTCTTCTGTACAAAGCTTCGAAAGGGGCCATCTTCAAACTGGCTTGATAACTGTTATTGTAAGAGAACTCTGCATATGGCAAGTTGTCGTCCCAACTGGATCCATATCTAGCGCACAAGCTCTCAACATGTCCTCCAGAATCTGATTTACTCTCTCGGTCTAACCATCTGTCTGTGGATGAAAAAAGGTTGTACTGACTCTAGCCTGGTACCCAAAGTCTCATGCAACTGATTCCAGAACTTTGAGATAAACTGGGTTCCTCTATCTGATACAATGGTCCTCGGAACTCCATGCAGACATATGATCCTGGTCATGTATATCTTTGCCAACTTAGCACTGGTGTAAGTGGTCTTCACTGGGATGAAATGAGCTACCTTCATCAAACGATCGACTACAACCCATATCGAGTCATAGCCTGAACGAGTCCTGGGTAATCCCGTGATGAAATCCATGCCTAACTTATCCCACTTCCATTCGGGTATCGGCAATGGCTGTAGCAATCCTGCTGGCTTCTGATGCTCTGCCTTCACTCTCTGACATACATCACAAACTACTACATACTCCCCAATATCCTTCTTCATTCCGGTCCACCAGAAACTGTCCTTCAAATCCAGATACATCTTGGTATGTCCTGGATGAATCGAATACGACGAATCATGGGCCTCCTGCAAAATCAACTTCCTGATCTCCGGGTCATTTGGCACATATACGCGGTCCTCAAACCATAAGGTATTGTGCTCATCCTCACGAAATCCTTTGGCCTTTCCTTTGCTCATCCTTTCCTTTATCTCGGCAATCTCCTTGTCCGTCTTCTGAGCTTCTCTGATCTAATCCATCAAAGTAGACTGAATCTCCAATGCTGCTACATAGCCTCTCGGAACTATCTCCAAACATAGCTCACGAAGATCCTCTGCTAACTCCTTGGGTAACTCGCCGTTCATGAGCGTATTGACATGGCTCTTGCGACTCAATGCATCAGCTACTACGTTAGCCTTTCCGGGATGATAATGCAACCTCATATCATAATCCTTGATGAGCTCCAACCATCTCCTCTGCCTGAGATTCAACTCCTTCTGCATGAAGATATACTTCAAACTCCTGTGATCCGTGTACACCTCATAGTGGTTTCCGATGAGAAAATGTGTCCATGTCGTCAACGCATGCACTACGGCTGCTAACTCCAAATCATGTGTAGCATAATTCAACTCATGGGGTTTAAGCTGTCATGAGGCATATGAAACAACTCTTCCCTCCTGCATAAGCACTGCTCCAAGTCCCCGATAAGAAGCATCGTAATACACTTGATAATCCTTGGGTTGATCTAGAAGAATCAACACTGGAGCTGTAACCAAACGTTTCTTCAACTCCTGAAAACTGGCCTCACATTACTCAGTCCATTTGAACTTGGTGTCCTTCTTCAACAACTCCGTCATGGGTTTTGCAATCTTCGAGAAATTCTCAATGAACCTCTTGTAGTATCCTGCGAGTCCAAGAAAACTCAGGATCTCTCCAACTGACGTGGGTGCTTCCCAATTTGTCACAGTAACAACCTTGGTGGGGTCTACTGCTATTCCTTCTCCGGATATAACATGTCTGAGGAATCCAACTTCCTTCAACCAAAACTCACACTTGCTGAACTTGGCATACAACTGATGTTCTCTGAGCTTCCCAAGTACCAAACGCAAATGCTCCTTATGCTCCTCTTCATTTTTCGAATAAACCAGAATATCATCAATGAACACCATGATGAACTTATCCAAAAACTCCATAAACACCTTGTTCATCATGTTCATGAAATAGGCAGGCGCGTTAGTCAGACCAAAAGACATAACGGTATACTCATATAGCCCGTACCTTGTGGTAAAAGCTGTCTTAGGTATATCTTGCTCTTGAATCTTCAACTGGTGGTATCCTGATTGCAAATCGATCTTGGAAAATACTTTAGCTCCTTGCAACTGGTCAAACAGATCGTTGATCATCGGCAGTGGGTACTTGTTCTTGTCGTCACTTCATTCAATCCATGATAATCAACAACCATCCTCAACAATCCATCCTTCTTCTCCACTAGAAGTACTGGTGAACCCCAAGGTGACGAACTTGGGTGAATATAGACTTTATCCAGTAACTCCTTAATTTGCTTCTTAATTTCCTCCAAATCCTTTGTGGGCATCCTGTACGGTCTCTTAGATATTGGCCCTGTGCCTGGCAAAAGCACAATAAAAAAACTCAATGTCTCTATCCGGTGGCATGCCTGGCAACTCCTCTGGAAATACATCAAGGAAATCCTTCACCACGGGTACTTCCTCCTGTACAACTCCTGACAAGGAATTCACTTGAGTCCTCTTCGGCACATGCCGGGATACATACTTGATCCTTCTTCCTTCTGGGGTGGTGAGCAAAATCGATTTACTGGCGCAGTCAATGTTCCCTCCATACTTCGATAACCAATCCATGCCTAATATCACATCCAGTCCTTGTGGCTCTAATACTATTAGGTCTGAGGGGAACACATAGTTACCAATCCTTAATGGTAACCGATCACACCATAGGCTAGCCATATACTCTGCTTCTGGCGAGGTTACTAACATGGGTGACCTAAGGGCTTGGGTTGGCAGTTTAAACTTATCCATAAAGCCCCTTGATATGTATGAATGCGATGCACCAGTATCAAAAAGAACGATTGCAGTAAATGACCTAACCAAAAACTTACCTATTACTGCATCGGGTTGTGCTTCAACCTCCTCTATGCTAACGTGGTTCACTTGTCCCCTGTTGAAAGGGTTGGGCTTCTTCCCAGAGCTTCCATTGCTATTTCCATTCTTTGCTTCAGAACACTCCGTGGCATAATGTCCATTCTTCCCGCACTTGAAACAAGTAATGTGACTTAGATCCTTCTTGGCGGGCGTTGCTGGGTTGGAACGGTTCTATCCGTTGCTTCCTCCATTACCATTCCCATTCTTGGGGCAACTATGGTTGTGCAAACTCCCTCCATTTTGATTGTGACCTCCATGGTTATGGTGAAGGGGTCCTCCCAAGTTCGGGGGCAAACGGAGCCTCTGCTGAGCTCCAGAAGTGTACTTCCCTTGTCCATACTTCCTCTTACGGTTGTCAATCTGCTCTGCTTCCCTTCAATCATGAGAGCTCTATCTACCAACTCCTGGTAGTTGTTGAAGGTTGCCACCATCAGCTGCATGCTCAGCTCATCATTCAGTCCTTCCAGAAACTTCTCCTGCTTAGCTGCATCCATAGCAACGTCATCTGGGGCATAACGTGCTAACTTGCTAAAATCATCCACATACTAGCCCACTGTGCGTCCTCCTTAGCGCAGGTTGCGAAATTCGCGCTTCTTCATGGCCATAGCTCCTGCTGAAACATGGGCAGCGCAAAAAGCCTGCTAAAACTGGTCCCATGTGACAGTGTCGATGGGGTAAGTGGCTGTGAAATTCTCCCACCATGATGCTGCGGGTCCATCAAGCTGATGTGCGGCAAATTGCACTCTCTCTGCATCTGTGCATCCTACAGTGGTCAACTCCCTTCCAATCTTGCAGAGCCAAACATCTACAACAATCGGCTCGGTGCTACTAGAGAACACCAGCGGATTTAGCCTTAGAAAACGCGCTAAGTGATCAATAGGTGGTGGTGGTGGTGGGTTGTTGTTGTTGTTGTTGTTCCCCTGTCTCTGATTCTGGACTAGTATCTACATCAATGCATTCTGCTGCTGGATCAACTGAGTGAGCTCCGGTGGGAAAGCAAATCCATTGTCGTGTCTCGGAGGCATCTGATGGATTTAGAAAAGGTGAGAAAAAAGAATAGAATGAGATCTAGGGGGAAAACACTACCCACATGCACATGAGACAAACGCAAACATATCACTTCAATCAATTCAAACAAGGGCATACATCGGTCTAACCATCGTTTATAAGAGTGCTCGGACTATACTATATACATGGGGGGAATACTCCTACTGATATGGTGGTCGACTAGAAAAATTGATCGGTGGAAGACTCCATGATATCTGCTCCAGCTTCATCAACAAAGTCATCATCGCTATCATCGGGATCCGAGTCGGTGTCTTCGATGATGATGTAGTTCTCCGGGCAAGTGGAATCGTCGTCTTCTCCTCCTAGCGTGGGGTTTCCCATGAATATTCCTAGCTTCTTCGTCAGATCGTCATTCTTCTCCACGAGTATCATCATTTCCTCCTCATATCCATCGCGTGTAGACTTGAGTTCTTCCTCCAGCTTTGTGGTCCTGGTCATTGCCTTCTTCAGATCTATCATGCCTGCGCACATCTGGTTCTCCTGGCGACGAATGTGTTGGTTTAACTCCTGGATGAAAGCTGCAATGGACCTATCCCTCCTGGTGCTGATCATCTCCCATTGCTCATCTCGGCGCCCACAAATCTGGTAGATAGTATCCTTGAGATCCTTGTGGTAAACTTCTCCAATGCGTCCCATGGTGATGTGGGCTGCCATGCTCTTTCCTAGACTCCAGGTTGGTGCATCAAAGGAAAACTCTATGGGCTCAGTGACTGGCATGAACATCCTTCCTGGAACTTGAGCTCGAATCATCCAACGCTCCTCTTCTGGTAAAGTGGCGATGTAGGTCCCGATGAAGCTTGGTATTTCGATGTTCAGGTATGTAGTGACTTCCTTCAAGTGTCGTCCAAAAGGGGTGTCTGTCATGGTTCTAAGTCTGACAGTAGAAAGGGGGGTAGGTATGGAGAGGCAAGATCCTAGCTATGGCGAAGATGTACACACGAGATTTATGAGTTCATGCCCTTCTCGGAGAAAGTAATAGCCCTACGTCTCGGTGCCCGGAGTTGGTCGATTGGATTATGTGTGTGATGTTTACAGAGGGTGCGAACCCTTGTGCCAAAGGAGGGGGTGGCTTATATAGAGTGCGCCAGGACCACAACCCATCTCCATTACAAGGGAACTAATGTACATAAAGTAAGGGGCGTTACTGGTAACGCCAGCATTAAGTACTCTTAATGCTCATGAAGACTAAGGAGTAAATATCTGGTCGTTGCGCGCTCTTCCGACTCCTGGTCTTTGATATGGTCGAGTGGCCTTCCTTATGGTCGAGTGACGGTAGGTAGCGATCGTCGAGTGATGTGACCATCGAGTGGATTGCACTCGACGTATAAGACTGGCGCTCTTCTGTTGACTCTTGGTCTTTACGTCTTCCAGGGTAGTGACCTTGGGTAGGATGTATAGGTCGATCCTATGACCCTACCCCGGGTCTGTATCCTCGTCAGTAGCCCCCAAATGGATTAAGGTGTGAGAGGAAGTCAGACAAAGTTGGACCTGTCCTGCGCTTTGTGTCTCCGCGAGTGTTCCCTGCTAGACTGAGCGCCTGCGTTGGTACTTCGGAGTCGACTCGGTTGCCTTGATCCATTTAGAAAGTTGTCGATTGAACTGGTGGCCTCATGCACCGTGTGTCATGTTGGAGTGCGAGATCTCGGGCGTGATTGCCCGCAGGGAATCCTGGATTCCGTGGGATACGAAATTTCGGGGGTGAGTGCGGGCAGGCGGGCGCCGAAAAAAGCGGGACCCGGATAAGCAGCGACACCTCGATCATCGCGCCACCTTTTTCGCCATGTTCGCTGCGCACAACTGTAGCAGGATTTGATGGGATTACCCGGCCCCACGCACCAGTCACTCAGAAGTGATCCTTTATAAGGCGACGGGGCCGGGGTGCTTGCACTGTGCACGCCTGCCTCTTCTTCTTTCTTCTCTGCTCCTCCACCGCGTCAAGCGCCTCCGCCTCCGATACCGCCGCTTTCTCACCATGGTGAAGGACAAGACGGCAACGCTGGAGCGCGCCAAGAAGGCGACGGGGGCGGCGAAGGGCAATAAACCGAGTCGTGGATCGTCATCGCGCTCGAGGTTGCCGCCGGGCTGGATCCAAGGCGATTGGATCCGGTCTTCGATCCGGCAGGAGGATCTGATATAGCTGGAGGAGTCCAGGCTGATTGCAGTGGGGGCGGTGAGGCTACCGAAGGGAGAGACGGAGCCACAACCTTGACCGGGTGAGTGTGTCTTGCTCTCCACTCATGTCGACCGGGGCTTCTCGCTTCCTGCGCACCCTTTCTTCGGTGGGTTTTTGAACTTACTTCGGGGCACAGCTCCACCACTTTTCCCCCAATACCATCACGTATCTAGCCGCATTTGTGTCGATGTGCGAGAACTTCTTAGGGTGCCGACCGCACTGGGTTCTCTTCAAACATATCTTCACCATTCGTTCTCAATCGGTTAAAAAGGCGAAGTCGAGTGACTCGAAAACCCATGTTATCTAGATGTGCGGGGGCTTAGGTATCCAAAAGAGGAATAGGAGTGCTTTCCCTGTTGTGACCCTCCCTTAATCCGTTAGGGGTTGGCAGTCGTCCTGGTTCTACTGCCAGGACGTTGCGACTCTAGGTCAGTCGACCGGTCTTCCTCCTTTTTCATTCGACTATGTCCAGACTCCTGCTCCACTGAAGTTTACTGCTGCTGAGACCATGGAGACGAGGATGTTAGTGGACCGAGTGGTCCAGCTCATCAATGATGGTGTCACTGGCCTGGACTTGCTGGAGGTGTTCCTCAGTCGGCGTATCCAGCCTCTTCAGGCCCATGATCACTCGATGTGGTTGTATTCCGGACCGGGCAACACCGCTCGGGTCCATCCAGAAGAAGTGCCGCTCAACACCGTGGCCTTGTGGTTGAAGGGTATCACGGGCAATCAAGACAACCCTAGAGGATCTAGGCGAGTCATCCCTTTCGGAAGTGACAACCCACCCGACAAGGTACATTCTCTGTTCCGACTGTTTTCCGCTTGTGTTCCGACTGCGCTCGATGTTGGCCGACTCTTGTTTCGATAAATTTGCTTTGCAGGTATTCACTGAGATGCACTCAATGCCCAACGGCGAACAGGCTTTGGCGCAGGACCATGAGGGGGAGGACAGTGCGGAGGAGAGTGGCGAGTGGGAGTCCCCGGGAGAGGAGGAGGAGGAGAGCAAGGAGTCGGACGAGGAGGAAGAGGTTGACTCGCGACTACGCTCTGAGCGTCGATCCAAGCAGCAACACTATCCATCTAGCGGTTGTGTGAAGAGTGCGGCTCCAAGTGCCACCACCCAGAAACGCACTCGGATGTTGACCCCGGAGCGGACGGAGAAGGTGGCTAAGCAGCCAAAAGTCGCCCCCTCCAAGACCCGAAAGACATTGCCGCGAATCAAGATGGACGTCCCTGTTGCCTTAGGGTGGGTATCTTGTTTGCGTTTCCGTAAGTCGACTGAAGGTTCTCTCGATCCGACTGACTAATTCTTGTGTCCTTCCAGCCCCGCCTCTGCTGCCACTGACATGGACGTTGACAAGGCACCAGAAGACGAAGAAGCCACCTCATGAGCTGGTAAGTTCATTCAACCCAGTCCTGTATAACTGAGTGGGTGGTCGATTGACTGAAAATTTGATACTTCTCTTCTAATGTAGCTCCACAAGACATTCCTGTGCTTCCTGATGATGAGGAAGAAGAAGTGCCTCTACAGGAGAGGAATAAGAAGAGTGGAGGTTCAAGCAGAAGGAGACTTGAAGTCCAAATCCCTCAGTCGACACCGGCACCTGAGGCGATAGCTCGGATTAACGTCACATTTGCTAAGCCGTTGACGACTGATCGTCCATCGGGGTCGACTACACAGACGCCTGCTGCACCCGTGCAACTCCACTCGTCTAACCCGGGCACTACTTTGACCCCTCTGGAGCCATTCCTCTTTGCTACATATCAAACTCCGGACGACTCGCCGAGTGCCGCTAGGGAAGTTCTTCGCCAGGCGAATCTTGTCATGGAGCAGGTGAAAGTGATGCATGAAGCTAGTCAGATAGCCTACAATGCCAGCGCTACCATTCAGACCAATGTCCAGGTCAGTAAAACTTCGGACTGAACTTTTGAACATTGCTTTATATCTGATCACCCACTGGGTGTTCCTTCATTTAGAACTCAAGGAATCTTCAATTTTGCACTTTTCGAATCAGTGGGGGCACGTCGAGTGCACCCACTGGGTGTAATCCCCGAGACCATGGTCGGCTACTGGCAGTCAACTGAGGTCTGATAATATATCTCTCTGTCTCTTTTTTTGAACTCTCGCTGAGTATTGATCTGATCTAGTGGGGGCACGCTAAGTGCACCCACTGGGTGTAGTTCCCGAGACTACTGTTGAATATTTGATTCGGCAGTAGTCTTAGAGTAATTCTTCCCCTTCACTGTTGCTTATATGTGTTGACTGACATGTCTGTCTTTCTGTCTGCAGAGGTCTTGTGATCTTGGAGCTCGACTGACCGAATTAAAGAAGAAGCATATCAGTGTTGAACTCGATCTCGAACTTGCGAAGAAGAATCTGAAGAATGCTCAAGAAGAAACAACCATCATGGGAGGTAATCACTTGGCCCTTTTGTCTGCTTTGTAGCTTCACACTTGGCACTAGCTTTTCTTTCAGTCTCTTTGAACCGAGTGAATTTACACAAGCAAATGTGCATAGTGAAAATCGCCAACTTCAGTCTCGTCTGAAGAGTGTTGTTTCTTTAGAGAGGATGAAGGAAGCTCTGGAGCAGAAGGATCTGGATTTGGCAGCTGCTCAGAAGGAAGCGCGCGAGAAGACGAAGCTTGCAGATCAGAAGCTAGCTTCAGTCGGCAAGTTGGAGGATGAGAACGCGACATTGAAGACGGCCGTCTCGGACGCCAATCATGAAGTCGAAGAACTAAGGAAGGACAAGGAGAACCTGACCGCTGAAGTTGAGGGTCTCAGGACCAAGACTGGCAAGCTAGAGCTTCATTTGGAACAACTTGCGGTGAAGCTTTTCTTGAAGCTTGAAGGTATGACTGTTCGGTTAGATAACTGTCGCCGACTGAGATTTGCAATACTGTCGACTCATTGTTTGTTGTGATGAAACAAAACTCTGTCAGGACTACTGTCGATGTCAAAACCGGCGGATCTCGGGTAGGGGGTCCCGAACTGTGCGTCTAGGCGGATGGTAATAGGAGACAAGGGACACGATGTTTTACCCAGGTTCGGGCCCTCTAGATGGAGGTAAAACCCTACGTCCTACTTGATTAATATTGATGATGTGTGTTACAAGAGTGGATCTACCACGAGATCAAGGAGGCTAAACCCTAGAAGCTAGCCTATGGTATGATTGTTGTTCGTCCTATGGACTAAAGCTATCCGATTTATATAGACACCGAAGAGGGCTAGGGTTACACAGAGTCGGTTACAATGGTAGGAGATCTACATATCCGTATCGCCAAGCTTGCCTTCCACGCCAAGGAAAGTCCCATCCGGACACGGGACAAAGTCTTCAATCTTGTATCTTCATAGTCTTGGAGTCCGGCTGATGATGATAGTTCGGCTATCCGGACACCCCCTAGTCCGGAACTCCCTCAGTAGCCCCTGAACCAGGCTTCAATGACGACGAGTCCGACGCGCATGTTGTCTTCGGCATTGCAAGGCGGGTTCTTCCTCCGAATAATTTATAGAAGATTGTGAACACCAGGATAGTGTCCCGCTCTGCAAAAATAAATTCCACGCACCACCGTAGAGAGAATAATATTACACAAGTTCAATCTGCTGACGTATTTTGCGGCGTGACGTCACACCACTACCAAGCCTTTACTAGAATCGTTTTTATTGTACCACCTCAGCGCGTTTAGCGAAGCGGTTTCCTTGGCACGTCTTGTCGAAGCAGAGATCGTTTTCCCATTATTCCGAGATTCCCATCAATACGGATGTGGGTAACCCAACCGTGCCCGTTGCCACGCCCCCTCCATCGAAGGGGGGTTCCAAACGGTCACGGGGACGGCTTTTGGTATTCTTCCTCTTTATAATGAGACCAAGGCCCGTTCTTTTCCTTCAATCCTCTATCGAATCCGCCCCTCGCCCCGAGTTCCAACACCCAGGGCTCCAGATTCGGGTACCTTCGATCTTCGACAATGTCCGGCACCGACCTACGAGGCCGGTGGATGCCCTCCTCCGTCACGGAAGAGGACGTGCTAAAGCTGAGAGACGCCAGGTACTTAACCTATGAGATTTCGCACAGGCTGCCTGCCCGAGGGCAGGTTATTCCGACTCCCGAGCTTGGTGAGAGCGTCGTGTTCGTGTCTCACCTCCGTCGGGGTTTAGGCTTCCCGATGGATCCCTTCGTGAGGGGGCTCATGTTTTACTATGGGCTGGAATTCCATGACTTGGCTCCGGAGTCCATCCTCCACATCTCATGATTCATTGTCGTCTGCGAAGCCTTCCTCCGCACTACCCCTCACATCGACTTGTGGCTCAAAACCTTCAACGTGGAGCCGAAGATGATTGAGGGGTGTCAGGCAGAGTGCGGCGGGGCGGTTATAAGCAAGAGGGCCGATGCTCCATGGCCCGAGGGCTCTTTTCAGGAGGAGCTTGGCCTGTGGCAACAAGAGTGGTTCTATATCACTGCTCCCAGGGGCAGCAGGCAGAGGCCGCCGCCCGTCTTCCGCTCGGGCCCTTCACAACAGCTGACGTCATGGGTCAACAGGGGGCGTGACTGGGGGCCGTCCAAAGACGTACCCCTGTTGGATGACCGGATTCGAGGCCTCCAAGAAAGGGAGATCAATCTAGTCATAGTGGTACAGGTTATGCTGATCCGGCGCCTACTGCCCTGCAAACATCGCCCCCTCCGCCTGTGGGAATTTAATCCGGAGGGGCCACGAGCTCTTCAACACTTCATGGGTTTGACACCCGCGGAGATGTACAAACTGTTCTTCAGATCGCAAGAGATGCGTCCGGACTTGACCGAGGATGCTGGCCTAAGCTGCAATCGCCCGGATACTCAAGTAAGTAGCCCTGTGTCCGGACACATTGTCCATTTATTTATCATGGGTTTGCCTTTTAACCAGCTATCCCTTGGACATGAGTGGATAGCGCAAGCAAAACTGATACGGTGTCCGGCCCCCCTCCCTGAGACCACGCAGGATCCCGTGTTAATCAAAATGTTGGAGGTTACACCTTCGGAGGAGGGCGAAGGGGGGCACAGGGGAACTACCACCTCTGCCAAGGAGGCTTTCAGTAAGGGATGAATCGAGAGTCCCTTCTTCCAGGGGGAGAAGAGGACTGATGGGGTCATGTGGGTAGGGTCACGAACCTGATCTAAGTACCTTACCCAAGGACGCCCTTAGAAGAGGTCGCCTTCCAGTCGACCAACGAGGGACTCACTCGACTGACTTGAAGGACTCGACCACGAAGACTCACTCGACCACCAGGAGGTCAAGAGGCACTCCGCACTGCAACGGCCTGTAATTAAGTAGGCTTTATGATAGTAAAGACACTTTATGTGGGGCGTTACCAGTAACGCCCCAGACTTAACTCACCTTAAACCCTCTCCTACGTGGGCTGGCTGGGGTCCTGGCGCACTCTATATAAGCCACCCCCCTCCACAGGCAGAAGGGTTCGGCACCTTGTAACTCATATACTCATAATCCACTCGACCGCCTCCGGGCTCCGAGACGTAGGGCTATTACTTCTTCGGAGAAGGGCCTGAACTCGTACATCCCTTGTGTTTACAACCTCTCCATAGCTAGGACCTTGCCTCTCCATACCTACCCCCACTCTACTGTCAGGCTTAGAACCACGACAGTTGGCGCCCACCGTGGGGCAGGTGTTTTAGCGATTTTGTGGAGAAGTTGCGATTCTTCCGAGTACTTTCATCATGGTGTCTGCTGGAGTTTTGGTCGGGGGTCAAGAGATCCGTCTCGGCACTCTCACCTTCATCGCCGACGACTCCGCGTGGCTCCATGAGGCTCCACTCGACGTTGATGCGCTCCCCGTCCGCGGTGCGACGCATTTTCGTGCATATGTCCGCGGCGTTCTGCTGCGGCAACCGTCGACCCAGTATCGGTCGGCTCCTCCATCGTCCACCCTCCTGGTCTCCCGCCAGCGCAAGCGCTCAGGCCGGTCGAGGCTTCAGCGATGGGTGAGGCACGCGGTGGCTCGCCAATCGGCCACCACCCAAGTTGCGGCAATCGAGCCCGACGAATCTCTCTACGGCTTGTTCGATCTGTCGACTGGCTCCGTAGAGACTGCATCCGAGTGCGGTAGCAGTGATCCAGCGGCAGAAATCTTGATGGTCGACGGGCCCCACAGTCCCCCTGGCTTCACCCGTGATGGTGGAGCAGGTGACGGCGGCGACCCTGCACAAGGCTACGAAGAGTACCAGCCCGAGCCACTCGACTCTCTGCAAAGAGAGGAACTTCGCCGCAGGAACGTGGATCCCCTGCATACTCCCATCGCAGGAGAAACCCCCGAGGCTCGTGCCTTGGAGGAGGCACGTCTAGCCAATTTGGCCGAACGCACTCGACTGGAGAATCTTCAGCGAGCACTCGACGAGCGCGCGCGGCAACGAGTTCCCGACATCAATCGACGTCAACTCTTCCCGCCGACTCAGGTATATCGAACCCCAATCCAGAATTTAGCAGCTGCGACCCGTATAGCAGAGTCCATCCAGCCTTCGCAGTCGGAAGCTGGCAGAGGTTTGCTGCAGATCAGGGATCTGCTCCGGGCAGCTGGAGATCAGAATTCAGCCGTGTCTCAGTCGCGCAACAGAATTCACAGTCGATCCGTCACTGCGAATACGGTTCAGTCGGCTCACAGCCCCAGATCACCTCCGCGGCGTGAAGGGCGTGAGAATCGGCGAGATCAATATGGCGACCGACTCGACCGAGATGATAGGCGTCGAGTGCCCAATTCCCCTCCGAGGGGTGGGTCTTACGCTCCTTGGCAGCAAGATGACAGGCGTCAGTACAGTACAGGGCGAAGGGTTCCAGTCGACCCCAGAGAACCAGGCTTCAACGCGCGATCCATTATCGTGCAAGGTTTGGTCGACCGGAACAGAGCCCATCGAGGCGGACTCGACAGAGATGTACCCACAAGCAGTCGAGTGCATGTTTCTGGTCCTGAATGTTTCAGCAGAGCTATCAGAGCCGCAGTTATCCCTCCCAATTTCAGGTTGGCAACAGGAGTCAGCAAGTTCACTGGTGAGTCTAAGCCTGAAACTTGGCTTGAGGACTACCGAGTGGCAGTTCAGATTGGTGGTGGGAGCGACGAGGTGGCCATGAAGCATTTACCCCTCATGCTGGAAGGTTCTGCCAGGGCATGGTTGACTCAATTACCTCCTAGCAGCATTTACACTTGGGAGGATATGTCCCGAGTGTTCATCAGAACGTTTGAAGGAACTTGCAAGCGACCAGCTGGATTGATAGAGTTGCAAGTCTGCGTGCAGAAGGCTAATGAGACTCTCAGAGAGTATATTCAGAGGTGGATCACTTTGCACCACACTGTGGAGAATGTGTCTGATCATCAGGCAGTCTGCGCCTTCAAAGATGGCGTCAAGAATAGAGAACTGAGTTTGAAGTTTGGTCGAACCGATGACATGACCTTGAGTCGGATGATGGAGATTGCTAGCAAGTACGCCAACGGCGAAGAAGAAGACCGACTCCGAAGCGGCAAGCACAAGCCGAGTCAGTCGGAAAAAGGAAACACCAGTCGGAAACAGAAGCGGAAGGCTGAACCGGCAGCTCCTGGAGAGGCTCTGGCCGTGACTCAGGGAAAGTTTAAGGGGAAACCAAAAGGATCCTGGAACCCCAAAAAGGTAAAGGATAAAGAAGGGAACGACGTAATGGATATGCCATGTCACATCCACACGAAGAAAGACGAAGAGGGGAATATCATCTACCCAAAGCACACCACTCGCCAATGTCGACTCCTGATCCAGCAGTTTCAGGGAAAACAGTCTAAGGACAAGGAGAAGGAGTCGGACAAGGCCGAAGACAAGGAGGACAATGAGGAAGGATATCCGCATATCAACTCCACTCTGATGATCTTTGCAGATGTGGAAAGCAGGAGTCGTCTGAAAGTGATTAACCGAGAGGTGAACATGGTTGCCCCAGGAAAAGCAAATTATCTGAAATGGTCTCAAACACCCATCACATTCGACCAATCTGATCACCCGACTCATATTGCCACCCCTGGGAGGCAAGCTTTGGTGGTCGATCCAGTTGTCGAAGGCACTCGACTGACAAAGGTGCTGATGGATGGTGGAAGCGGGCTGAATTTGTTGTATGCAGATACACTGAAAGGAATGGGCATTCCGATGTCCCGACTGAGCACTAGTAACATGAGCTTTCATGGAGTGATAGCAGGGAAGAAAGCCGAGTCACTCGGCCAAATAGCTTTGGACGTGGTGTTTGATGATTCGAAACATTTTCGCAAAGAAAAGTTGACGTTTGAGGTCGTGGATTTTCAGAGTGCATATCATGCCATCTTGGGGAGACCAGCTTACGCACGGTTCATGGCTCGACCATGTTACGTGTACCTCAAATTGAAGATGCCCGCCCCAAAGGAGTGATCACTGTCACCGGCGATAGGAAAAAGGCAGAAGAGTGCTTTCAGAAGGGCTCCAAGATTGCCGATTCCCAGGTGACAGCGGTCGAGTTCGAGGAATACAAGCAAAACGCAGATCCGAGTGACTTGCTGCGATCAAAGAAACCCGCCACAGAGTCTGCATTCCAGTCGTCCGGTGAGACGAAGCCTGTTCACATTCACCCGACCGACCCCGATGCAGCTCCGACCCGCATCTCCACAACACTCGACCCAAAATAGGAAGAAGCGCTCATCCAGTTCCTCCGTGAGAACTGGGACATTTTTGCATGGAAGCCCGCTGACATGCCAGGTGTTCCCAGGGGACTGGCTGAGCATCGCCTAAGAGTCGACTCATCTGCAAAACCAGTCAAAGAGCATCTTCGGAGGTCCGCCGTCCAGAAGAGAAAAGCCATTGGTGAAGAAGTGGCTCGACTGTTGGAGGCAGGATTTATCCGAGAAATATACCACTCCGAGTGGCTCGCTAATGTCGTCATGGTTCCTAAGAAGGACAAGTCGCTCCGAATGTGCATTGATTTCAAGCACATCAACCGGGCCTGCCCGAAAGATCATTTTCCTCTCCCTCGCATAGATCAAATTGTTGACTCGACCGCGGGATGCGAGAGGCTATCTTTTTTAGATGCCTACTCCGGGTACCACCAGATCCGTCTGTACGGACCCGACGAGGTAAAAACAGCTTTCATCACTCCATTCGGGTGCTTCTGCTATATCACCATGCCATTCGGCCTCAAGAATGCCGGAGGCACATTTATGCGAATGATTCAGAAGTGTCTACTCACTCAAATCAGTCGGAATGTGGAAGCATATATGGATGATATTGTTGTCAAGTCACGAAAAGGTTCCGACCTGCTCGCTGATCTCGCCGAAAGATTTGCCAACCTCAGAAGATATGATATCAAGCTCAATCCATCAAAGTGCACATTTGGAGTTCCTGGTGGCAAGTTACTCGGTTTTCTCGTTTCCGAACGGGGAATTGACGCTAACCCAGAGAAGATTGGCACTATTCTCCGAATGAAACGCCCTGTGCAAGTGCACGATGTCCAGAAGCTTACTGGATGCTTGGCCGCATTAAGTCGATTCATCTCACGACTCGGTGAAAAGGCATTGCCTCTTTACCGACTGATGAAGAAGACAGACAAGTTCGAGTGGACTCCAGAAGCTGATGCAGCGTTTGCCGAGCTAAAAGCTCTGCTCTCCACCCAGCCGGTGCTTGCTGCTCCAATCAGCAAAGAGCCTCTGTTGCTCTATATCGCAGCCACAGGACAAGTCATCAGTACTGTGCTTATGGTCGAGCGGGAAGAAGAAGGAAAAGCTCTCAAAGTTTAGCGCCCAATGTATTATTTGTCTGAAGTCTTGACTCCATCCAAGCAAAGATATCCTCATTATCAGAAGCTTGTGTATGGAATATACATGACCACAAAGAAGGTTGCTCATTATTTCTCTGATCATTCCATCACAGTCGTCAGCGACGCTCCACTATCAGAGATTTTGCACAACAGGGATGCAACTGGTCGAGTGGCCAAATGGGCGATTGAACTTCTTCCCCTTGATATCAAGTTTGAGGCAAAGAAAGCCATTAAGTCCTAGGCAATAGCAGATTTCCTCGCCGAGTGGATTGAACAACAGCAGCCGACTGAAGTTCACTTGGAGCATTGGACCATGTTCTTTGATGGCTCTAAGATGTTGAATGGTTCCGGTGCTGGGGTTGTCCTGGTTTCCCCCAGAGGAGATAAGCTCAGATATGTGCTCCAGATTCACTTTGATTCCTCCAACAATGAGGCAGAATATGAGGCCCTCTTATATGGGTTGCGCATGGCCATTTCACTCGGCGTCCGTCGCCTGATGGTCTATGGCGACTCGGATTTAGTGGTGAACCAGGTTATGAAAGAGTGGGACGTGAGAAGCCCAGCCATGACTGGATACTGCAGTGCAGTGAGGAAGCTGGAAAAGAAGTTCGAGGGGTTGGAGCTCCATCATATACCCCGACTGAAAAATCAAGCAGCTGATGATCTAGCAAAGATAGGTTCCAAGAGAGAAGCCATTCCGAGTGGTGTGTTCTTGGAGCATATACACACTCCGTCAGTCAAAGAAGATCCTTTCACCGAAGAAACTCCACAACCCAAGAGTGCCACAGATCCGACTGAAGTTGAAGTCCCAGCGGTGGTCGACTTGATCATGGAGGTTTTGGTGGTCATTCCCGACTGGACAGTTCCGTATGTCGCATATATCCTGAGAAAAGAGCTTCCGGAGGATGAGGAAGAGGCTCGACAGATCGTCCGTCGATCCAAGGCCTTTACCGTAATCAAAGGACAATTATACAGAGAAAGCGCGACTGGAGTTGGTCAGAAGTGCATAACACCAGAAGAAGGTCGACTCATCCTCAATGATATTCACTCGGGGACCTGTGGTCATCATGCGTCCTCTCGGACCATCGTGGCCAAAGCATACCGAGCCGGATTTTACTGGCCAAAGGCAAATGAGATGGCAAAAGAGATAGTGGATAAGTGCGAGGGATGTCAGTTCTACTCGAATATGTCGCACAAGCCTACGTCGGCTCTGAAGACCAGCCCACTCGTCTGGCCTTTCGCAGTATGGGGACTGGACATGGTCGGTCCTTTGAGAACAGGACGAAGTGGCTTCACGCATGTACTGGTGGCAGTCGACAAGTTCACCAAGTGGATCGAGGCTAAACCGATCAAGAGCCTTGACACCGGTACTGCTGTTAGCTTCATCAGGGAACTAATATTCAGATATGGAGTCCCGCACAGCATCATTACGGATAATGGGTCGAACTTTGACTCAGAGGAATTCAGAGATTTCTGCAACTCCCAAGGCACACGGGTCGACTACGCTTCAGTCGCCCATCCGCAGTCGAATGGACAAGCAGAGCAAGCTAATGGACTGATTCTTAAGGGATTGAAGCCTCGACTGATGCGTGATCTCAAACACGCGGCTGGAGCTTGGGTAGACGAACTTCCCTCAGTGCTTTGGGGGCTGCGGACCACACCTAATCGGTCGACCGGAAGAACTCCATTCTTCTTGGTCTACAGAGCTGAAGCAATCTTGCCGAGTGATCTTCTCCACAATGCTCCTCGTGTTGAAATCTACAACGAAGCAGAGGCTGAACAAGCGCGGCAGGACGCAGTCGACCTTTTAGAGGAAGAAAGGGAGATGGCTCTGATCCGGTCGACCATCTACCAACAAGATTTGTGTCGTTTCTACGCCAGAAATGTGAGAGGTCGAGCCTTCCAGGAAGGGGATTTAGTTCTCCGAGTGGATCAGCACAAACCACACAAGCTTGCTCCTTCTTGGGAAGGCCCCTTCATCGTCACCAAGGTCCTCCACAATGGGACATACCGTCTTTACAACGTCGAGCATAATATCGACGAGCCCCGAGCTTGGAACGCGGAGCTACTCCGCCCATTTTACACTTAAGTTTTATCACTCGGATGAGTTGCAATAAAATACTTCTGTAGTTCATGGACCTCAAAATAATAGTGTCATAGTTCCTCCATAATTTCTGTCACTTTTTATTTTTGTCCACATAAAATTCCCCCTCAGTGGGTGACTTAGCCGCGAATCCGTTTCGCCTAAGTTTGTAAAAATCCTACCGAGTGGTGAGCCAGACTCTCACTCGGAGGCTTAGCTGCGAATCCGTTTCGCCTAAGTTATCAAAATCCTACCGAGCGGTAAGCCAGACTTTCACTCGGAGGCTTAGCTGCAGCCCTGTGCTCGCCTAAGTTTGTCAAAATCCTACCGAGTGGAGAGCAACCTTCTCACTCAGGGGCTTAGCTGCAGTCAAAGCACTCGCCTAAGTTATCAAAATCCTACCGAGTGAAGAGCAACCCTCACACTCGGGGGCTTAGCTGCAGTCCCAGCACTCACCAAAGTTATAAAAATCCTACCGAGTGAAGAGTAAACCTCTCACTCGGGGGCTTAGCTGCA
>NC_057795.1:466985373-466998160 GCF_018294505.1 Triticum aestivum | reverse complement strand
AAGTTATAAAAATCCTGCCGAGTGAAGAGTAAACCTCTCACTCGGGGGCTTAGCTGCAGTCCAAGCACTCGCCTAAGTTATCAAAATCCTACCGAGTGGTAAGCCAGACTTTCACTCGGAGGCTTAGCTGCAGCCCTATGCTCGCCTAAGTTATAAAAATCCTGCCGAGTGAAGAGTAAAACCTCTCACTCAGGGGCTTAGCTGCAGCCCAGTGCTCGCCTAAGTGGACTGAAGAATAAGTCGATTGCAGTAAAGGCGCCTTGCTTTGAACCTGCAAAAGACATTTCGAGCCAAAGGCAATCGTATTCAAGCACCAAATTCAAGTTTGAATCGATATCTAAAGGAACCGAGAGTGCTCAGGCGTTAAGCCTGTTAAGGTTTATCGGTTACAATTCCACTCGGCATACCGAGGCAAATTTAAAGAGTCGAGCCAGAAGAAGTTTTTTACCCCTCCTGTGGAGGGCTGGAAGGAGCAACGAATTCATCAAGGTCAATTCCGTCGGCGATCCGAGTGGCAGCTGCAAGGAAAGTTTCCATAAAGGACCTGAAGTCGTGCTTCTTGGTGTTATCCACCCGAAGAGCCGCCAGCTTCTCTTCTCGCACATCTTTACAGTGGACTCGGGCCAGACACAGAGCAACATCTGCACCACACCGAGCCGAAGACTTCTTCCATTCCTGCACTCGACCAGGGATCGTGTTCAAGCGGACCATCAGCGACTCAAGGTCATTCTGAAGTGTCTCCTCAGGCCAGAGTGTCGAGTCGATGCGAGATGTGGCGGCCTTCAGCCTTGCGAGATAGTCCACGACAGATGCAACACGAGACTCCAGTCGAAAAACATCCATGGCAACTTCGTCGTTCACCGGGGAATTGACGGGGTCGAGGTTTGGCTCCAGCCGGCTAGTTTCTTCTTCAAAGTTTTGACAAAATTCTGCAAGGATGATCACTAAGTCAAGGTGATGGTCAAATGGAAAAACCACAATTGGAAATGTTTGCCAAGCATAGAGGTTTACCTTCAAGCATAAGAAACAGCTTCTTGGCAAGACCACTCAGGAAGGCTTCCAGATCAGTTTTCTTCCAAGTCAATTTGCTGACTTGGTCGGTCAGGGCAGCTTTATGAGTTTTTAGTCGACTAACCTCCTTGTTGGCGATCCCAAGAGCAGCTTTCAGATTGGTATTGTCTTGTTCAAGCATGGTGACTGAAGCTAACTTCTCGTCAGCAAGCTTGATCTTCTCAGCTAGTTCGAGGTCTTTCTTCTGTTGGGCCTCCCTTACCTTACCTGCAAGGTATAGCAAGGTCAGATTTTGAAACAAGCAAGGGGAAAGGCAGTCGTCAAGGTCTCACCAAACATACCTTCGGTCTCCTCCTTTGCCTTCGTCAGCTTCTCCTGAACCAGCTTCAAGCTCAGCTCGAGTTGAGTGTGCTTGTTTTCCAGCTCAGAGTAGCGAGCCACAAGATCACAAGAGTTCTGCGACGAACCAATCGACTAAATGTCAAATATAATTCACTTCCGAGTGAAAAAGGAAAAAACACACGTTTCTAAGACTACAGCCGAATACAAGCATTCGACCGTAGTCTCGGGGACTACACCCAGTGGGTGCACTCAGCGTGCCCCCACTAATTCTGTTGAAGACAAAGTCGACCAGTCGACTTCAAAAAAAAAGAAGGGAGATGTATTCTTTAAGACTGTAATCAACTGCAAGCAGTCGACAACAGTCTCGGGGACTACACCCAGTGGTGCACTCAGCGTGCCCCCACCGGTTTGTGAAATCCAGTCGACATAGTCGACTGACAGAAAGATTGACAGCATAAAGCCTAAGGCCGACTGCCAGCAGTCGACCTTAGCCTTGGGGACTACACCCAGCGGGTGCACTCAGCGTGCCCCCGCTAACACGGAGTTTAATCGACACACCAGTGGGTGACTACTATAAATTCCGGAAAGGAAAAGTTTTTGGTAGCATATCCAACAGAACAAACGGTGGTCGACTGACCTGAACATTGCTTTGGAGGGCAGAACTGGCGTCATAAGCCGCCTGGCTCGCATCCCGGATGGTCTTCAGCTGCTCCATCATGATTCCCGCCTGGCGTATTGCCTCCTTCGCCGCGCCAGCTTGGTCCTCTGGGACGTGGTGCGTCGTAAAGAGGGAGGGCTGCTGAGCACTCGTCAATGGATCTGCGAAGGACACCGTGTGTCGAGTGGTGTTCTCTTCCTCCGCAATCAGAATCTCAGGCGCCGTCACATCCTGGGGCACCTTACTGGCGAATGCTTTCCTACTCCTCCTGCGCTTCAGTGGTTCTTCATCCTCATCATCATCAGGGAGATTGATAACAGTATTGGGTGGAGCTACGGAGAAGAATCAGGATCAGAGATCGCGAGTCAGTCGACATCAGGATCAGAGATCGCGAGTCAGTCGACTAAGAACGGCGTTAAGAATACAGTACCTGGTTTCGAAGTTGTTGCGTCCTCCATCTCGTGGTCATCAGCCCGGGCTGAGGTTTCAGAAGTAGCAGCACTGCAACTCCAAAGGATCAGTCGACTAACTTCAGTGTCGACCAGAGACAAAGTTCACACAAAATAAGAAGACTTGAGCAGAACGATTACCCTGATATGGTGGGGATGGACACCTTCATCTTCGGTAGGAGCTTGATCGGCTTCGACGAGGCCGCCCTGGGCTGTTTCGGCGCCTTTTCAGTCGGCACCGGAGAGGTGGTCCGGGGGCGCTTGGTCGACTGAGCAACGGTCGCAACCCCCTTGCCACGTTCAGTCGAAGGGTCGTGGACAAGCTTCGACCGCCTTTCTGAACGTGGTGGCACGACCTCCTCCTCCTCTTCCTCCTCGTCTTCCGCGTCATCTTCATCACCTTAATCATCATCATCGTCATCATCATCCTCAGCAACGTCCGAGTCCCATTCCTCCTCCTCCTGGCTCTCGCCCCCACTCGCCTCACCCTCCTCAGTCGGAGCTTGTGCCCCATTGGGCATCGAGTACAGCTCGGTGAGGGCCTGGAAGATATCAAGACAAGGATCAATCGACCAGTCGGCAGGGTAAACAGAGTCGAATGTGACAAGGACACAATGGAGAGCAGAGCAAGCGTACCTTGTTTGGATCGCTGTTGTGGTCGAGTGGAGGAATCCTCCTGGCTCCACGTGGGTTGTCCTTGTTTCCGGTAACGGCTGCCATCCATCTTTCCAGAGTGACATCGTCGACTGCTTCTGGATGGACTCGAGTCTCGTCTTCGGTCCCACAGTACAACCACATGCAGTGGCTCCGGAACTGAAGGGGCTGGATGCGACGCCTGAGGAAGACCTCCAGGAGGTCCATGCCCGTCACTCCCTCCCGAACCAACTGCACCACGCGCTCCATCAACATCTTCACGTCAGCTTTCTCCTCCGGAATCAACTTCAGGGAGGAGGGCTTGTTCACTCGGTCCATGGTAAACTAAGGGAGTCCACTCGACTGCCCCGGCGTCGACTGGTCCTGGCAGTAGAACCAGGTCGACTGCCAGCCTCTGACTGACTCGGGAAAGGTCATGGGCGGGAAGGTGCTCTTATTCCTCACCTGGATCCCCAGACCCCCACACAATTGGACGACTTGGGTTCTCTCATCACCTGGGCTCGCCTTCTTCACGGTCTGAGAGCGACACGTGAATATATGCTTGAACAAACCCCAGTGCGGTCGACAGCCCAAGAAACCCTCACACATGGACACGAACGCGGCAAGATAGGCAATAGAGTTTGGGGTAAAGTGGTGGAGCTGCGCTCCAAAGAAATTCAAGAAGCCACGGAAGAAAATACTCGGCGGCAAGGAAAGTCCACGATCAACATGGGTGGCCAAGAGCACACACTCACCCTCTTCTGGCTGGGGCTGCCATTCCTTCCCCGGAAGCCTCGCAGCTCCATGAGGGATCAAGCCCTTGTTGGCCATGTCGAGGAGGTCTTTCTCTGTGATGGTCGACTGGATCCAGTCTCCTTGGACCCAGCCCTTCGGCAGGCGGGATCTGGACGAGGATCCTCCGCGGCTGGTAGATCTCCCCTTTGCCTTCTCCGACGCCGACACCTTCTTCGCACATTCCAGCGCCGCCGTCTTCTCCTTGGCCATGGTTGCCGGCGAGATGCGCGAAGGGAAGTTGTGCGGGGGCGAGAGCGAGCGCGCTGGGCGGGGACGAAGGGAGCAGAGAGAGAGAGAGAATGCTGAGGCGCAGCACAGAAATCCTCGCCGGGCGCATTTATAAGGTCCCTTCCGAGTGGATGACAGGTGGGCCCGGTCGATCTAATCATATCCGGGAGCAGTTATGCAGACGGGATACGTGGCGAAGAAAGCGGCGCGGAGATCGAGGCGTCTATGTCCCGTCCCATCCGAACGCCGCGGTCCGCTCCGCTTCGCGCGCGTCCCCAAATTTCGCATCCCGCGGAATCCGCGAACGGCAGATCAGTCTGTCAGACGCGGGGTTTCCCGCGATCCGTCGCTCGGGGATCGTCAAAGCCCGAAAGATCACTCGACAAAAGAAGAGAATGAATCGACTCGACTGAAGACAAGTTGCTCACCATCGACGAAGAGATTCTTTGGTCCAGAACAATGCACGACCAGAGCGCAAAGGTTAATCGGAAATGACATCAACTCCTTCCTCACTCGAAGCCTCAATCCATTCGGGGGCTAATGATGGGGTCATGTACCTAGGGTAGGGTCACGAACCTGATCTAAGTACCTTACCCAAGGACGCCCTTAGAAGAGGTCGCCTTCCAGTCGACCAACGAGGGACTCACTCGACTGACTTGAAGGACTCGACCACGAAGACTCACTCGACCACCAGGAGGTCAAGAGGCACTCCGCACTACAACGGCCTGTAATTAAGTAGGCTTTATGATAGTAAAGACACTTTATGTGGGGCGTTACCAGTAACGCCCCAGACTTAACTCACCTTAAACCCTCTCCTACGTGGGCTGGCTGGGGTCCTGGCGCACTCTATATAAGCCACCCCCCTCCACAGGCAGAAGGGTTCGGCACCTTGTAACTCATATACCCATAATCCACTCGACCGCCTCCGGGCTCCGAGACGTAGGGCTATTACTTCTTCGGAGAAGGGCCTGAACTCGTACATCCCTTGTGTTTACAACCTCTCCATAGCTAGGACCTTGCCTCTCCATACCTACCCCCACTCTACTGTCAGGCTTAGAACCACGACAAGGACCGCTTCCGAAGACCCGGAGGTCAAGGCCTCAAAGCGGGGAAAGAAATCTGTACCGGACGGTCCTGTGCCGGGAAGAGCCCCGGCCGTACTATCTCCTCGGAGGAATCAGCCCTCCAGCGAGCCGTAAGTAAAAAAGGGGGAATTTTGTAATAGTGGACACCCCTGCTTAATTTCTAAGGGTAACCGAAGTTTTCATCTTGTAGTTCGGATCTCAGCCCATCTCAGCACAGCTCATCTTCGGGAGACCTTCGTCTGGAGATGATGGAGAGCGAAACGCCTCCATCTGCCGCCCTGTCGTGCGGGGCGGACAACCCTGAGGTGTTGTTGCGGAGGGTCTCCCCGAGTCCGGCGGGGCCAGAGAGTTCGACACCCATTGGAGTACGGCCGGTGGAGCTGCAGGATTTGCTCAAGAGGGCGTCTATCTCAGAAGATCACCGCACATTAATGAGTATGGTGATTGAGAGGATCTCGTCCGCCGTAAGCGGGTTGTGTGAGGCCGTTGGAAGTTTGCTGACGGGATTTGAGGTACACAAAAAATGACATACCTTTTGACAGTTTTGCACATGAAGTGCGCCCTGTATAGATAGTAGCCCCTCAGACTTGGTATGCTGTCGAAAACAGCAGCGTGCCGAGGATCATAATCTCAGTTATAGATTGTCACCTTTCCTACGCAGGTGGCGGAACGTTCGGTGGCCAGCCGAACTGATGGAGTTGCCGAGCTTAAGAGGCAACTCGACGTTGCAGATGCGGACATCTCGCTGGTGAATAAATGACTTGATGAGTCACAAGGTATGTGGTTGCTCCACGGTCGCCTAGTAAGGGAGCTGACGCCCATTCCTTACAATTTGTATGCTTGATGCAGATGGTGCTGCTGCTGTGGAAGACCTTCGAGCAGAGCTTGCTCGGGCCAAGGAGCAAACCAGAAAAAGCAAGGCGGCTGCCTTGAAGGCAGCGGAAGAGCTAGAAGCCGAGAAGGCTGCTCACTGCCGAAGCAGGGAGGAGATGGCCGGAATGGCCGCGAAATTAAAAGATGCTACCGACCGCCAGGAGGTTCTTGAAAGAGAACGCCGAGCGGAGCAAGAGGACCTGAAGAAGGCCGACGCCGAAGCCAAGGATGCCCGTAGTGCGATGCGGGCTATGAAGGAGGAACTGCGTCAGGTCGGAGACATTGTGGCTGGAAAGCCCTTTATGCTGCGTAGGAAGTTCACGGATCCGAAGTATGCTCAGCTGGGCCGGTTGTGCGGTGCGGAGGATCATTATCTGGATTTGGCGGCGAGTGCGGCGGACGCAGTCGTGCACTTCCGAAGCCAGAAGGATCACGAAATGGAAGAGCTTTTCTGGTCTCAATTCCATAGTTCGGAGCGTCCACTTCCGTTGAGTGATCGGCTGGTTGAGTGGGCTGAGCTAAATAGGTTGTCCAGACTTGCCATCACGGATGTGGTCGCTCATCTGTGGCCGGAAAGCCCAAGCCGAAGAGTTATTTTGGCTTGTTGCAGCAGTTCCTTGGGGCGGTGCCGCATATCGTGGCGATGAAGCAGTCGGAATGCATAGAAGGTGCACGGATGGCTCCTGCCCGTGTTAAGACATACTGGGCGGAGATGGATGCCACTGCTGTTGCATCCCGGGGTTCGGACGAAAGCCGATTCCCCACCGAGCACTATTTTGAGGAAGTCCTGCAGGGCGCTCGTTTAATAGAGTCGCAGTGCTCGAAAGATGTTATGTTTAAATGACATGTATGATCTCTGAGATCATGTTTATAATGCAATAGCTTTTTATACTTGTGCGTTCAAGTATTGAACTATCTCCTGTGTGGCCGTATGTGTATGTATAATCTGAAAGATGGCAGTCTTTGGCTTCAGCCCCCACGCACATGGTGCGGGGATGTTTGCAAAAAGAAAAGCGTTTTTTCACACTTAATCCAACGTCTTGGTCCTTTTAAGGAGGTGATAGCGTAGCAAACTAGGCAACCAGGCTATAATGCTTTATCACTTTCACTTAGCCATAGGAGCTGGAATGTGGGGCTACTATATAGCCCCTAGCGGCACCGCTCTTGTCCGAACTCGGGGCATGTATGTGCCTGACCGGGAAGCGGTCCTTCGTCAAAGCTGAGGAATTCTAAACATTCCAATGGTCGATCGAGTGGTTGACCAGTCTCTCGCTATATCATGACAATCAGTTTTCGGCTTTCTCTACTGAGGTGCTCGCCCGGCCGAACCGGGGCACAATCGCAGTAGTTCTCCTGGTGCCGTGTTAGCCGATGGAGCGGAACGTAAGGCAGCAAAACACAAGAGCCGGGCAAACCCAACATTTGACCAAAGACATGATTCGGAGCTGATGCATATAAGGCCTAACTCGAGACGCCGAACACTCCCTGAGGTGTTCGGTCTTTATGATACCAGGTAGAATAATGCCCTAAGCCCCTAGTGTCCAGGTACAGGCGGTAACTTCTGACGCGGCCGATGCCAAAACGCCAGCCTCCTCCTCGGCTATGGTAGGAAACCGGGGGATGTGTATCAACAAGAGATATTAAGAAAGGTTTATGCACGGTCTTAATCTGAAAAGAATCCTTGCAACGGGTCCCTGCTACACGTCTGAGCCTGTGTCTCCGTTGTGCTGTATCCTAGACGGGTGTTGCACGTGCTTCATCTGTAAAAGAGAAGGACTTAATTTCCAAGAAATATCATGCAGAAGTTGTATTAAAATAAAGTATAATTTGGAAGATGAAGAAAGTTGAGCTTTATTGGCTCTCATCATTTATACGCGCGACCCCTTATAAAGGGGGTATGCGGCTGGGAAGCCCCTTGTTTATTTACGCCGGACTCGCCTAACCGTGTCCGAGGTCGGAATGACCTGTTTTTTTAGGGGCCTTGACCTGCAAGGTCGGATTAGTGTGTGTCTGTCAAGGCAGCCTCACGTTCTCCGTGGTCGAGGAACACTCGGAGGTACTCTTTAATGAGATTATGCCGCGTGGACCGGGCATTGTAAGCGTAAGAGACGTGTAATGTGGTATTGCGTTAAAGCGGGTGAAAGCTTCGCATCCCAGTAGTGCTCGAGGGCCACTGTGAAATGGGGCGATATGAAGAGTGAGCTTTTTGCGACGGAGGTTGTCGGATGAACTGAACAGAGCCTGTATAATTGGCTTAAAGGCCTAGCGTCACTCCTTTGAAGGAAGTGCTGCTATGGCGAATTTTGATAGGGTCTATCCCCATTCTGTGGACGGTGTCCTGGTATGGCAGGTGCCACGCTGTGTTTTCGTGTTATCACATGAAGTGAGTTCACTGTTTTGACTTCTAGTGGGAAAGTCTTCTGTTTTCCGGAGTGCTACTTTTGGGGTTCGTCACTTTCGCTTGGTGTGTCGAGCCCCTTGTGTTCGGCGTTAAGTCGGCCGGACTGCTTGAAGACCCAACAATCTCTGTGGGTATGGTTTGCAGGCTTCCCGGAGGTACCATGTATTTGACATAGCCTATCCAGAATCTTGTTTAGGTTGGATAGCTCGTCACTGTTGTCCTTGAGGGGCAGTGTTTTGCTATTCGACCGAGAGCTTTTGAACCCGGCGTTGACCACCGTACTATTTGGGCCATTTTCCTTGTTCTGGCGCTGATCTTTTCTGCGTCGTGATTTCCCATTTCCATCCTTGACTTCGGATGTACTCGGGTCGCTGGTGCTGCATCTAGCCAGCCAGCTGTCTTCGCCCGCGCAAAAGCGGGTCATGAGGCTTGTTAGTGCGGTCATTGTTCTTGGTTTTTCTTGGCCGAGGTGCCTGGCGAGCCATTCGTCTCGGACGTTGTGTTTAAAGGCTGCTAAGGCTTCAGCGTCCGGACAGTCGACTATTTGGTTCTTTTTAGTGAGGAACCTATTCCAGAATTTGCATGCTGACTCTCCGGGCTATTGAGTTATGTGACTTAAATCGTCTGCATCCGAAGGGCGGACATAAGTCCCCTGAAAATTTGCTCGAAACGCATCCTCAAGCTCTTCCCAACTTCCAATGGTATTTTCTGCGAGGCTTTTGAGCCAATGCCGAGCTGGCCCTTTGAGCTTGAGGGGTAGGTATTTTATGGCATGGAGATCGTCTCCTCTGGCCATATGTATGTGTAGGATATAATCCTCAATCCAGACTCCGGGGTCTGTTGTTCCGTCATATGCCTCTATGTTTACGGGTTTGAATCCCGCTGGAAATCCATGATCCAGTACCTCGTCGGTGAAACATAGTGGGTGTGCAGCGCCCCTATATTTGGGTGTGTCGTTGTCTTCAAATGCTTGGCGGGTTCTGTTGCTTCCTGGAGTCTTCTTTTTTGGCCCATAGATAGACCTGGCCGGGTCATCCTTTTTCCGAGGATCTTTATGCTGATCGTGTGCCGGCTTGTGTGCGGCGCCCCTTGCTGTTCTTGGCCTGTCATCTGGTCGTCTATCCAGCCAGGCGGCTTCTTTCTTTTTTGACTGCGGGGGCTCTAAGGCCTCCTCGTCAAATTCGGGCAACAGCTTGCGCTTCGGGTAGCTCTTTGTCTGGTGACTAGCGCCATATTTATCTGCGGTGTTGAGTACTTTGCTCCATCTCATTCTGAGTGCGTCCTCCGCTGTTTTGAGCTTTTGCTTTTGCTTCTTCAAACTTCTTGCAGTGGCGACGAGCCTTTTATGAAGGTTCATATGCTCTGGTGATGTGAGATCGTCTTCGATGGGGATGGGTTGCTTGGTGGCATGTTCGTCGTCCACTGCTTTGCCCTGCTCTAGGGCCGGGTCCATATGGGTGCCGTTTTTATCTAGGCCGGTCTTCGGGCGGCGCTTACGTCACTGTTTTCGTTGTTTGTTGGGGGAGTTGTCCTTCGCCACGTCCTGTTTTTCCTTGTTGTCGCTTCCTTTTGGTGTATCCACCATGTATACGTCGTGCGTTGGGGTGGCTTTCCGGTGCCCGATGGGTGCTGGTTCTTGGTCGTCTCCGGCATCGTCGTCCATACCGTCGATGTCTTCGGAGTCGTAGTCTAGCATGTCGGTTAGATCGTCGACAGTGGCTACCAAGTGGGTGGTGGGTGGGCTTTGAATTTCTTCGCCGTCCGCATCCCAACCGTCCTGGCCGTAGTCCAGCCAGGGCTCTCCTGATAATGAGAGATACTTTAGCGAACTCAAGATGTCACCGAAAGGTGAGTGTTGAAAGATGTCCGCTGAGGTGAACTCCATGATCGGCGCCCAATCGGATTCGATCGGAGGGGGCGCGGGAGGTTCGGAGTCCGGCAAGGAGTCCGGCACCTCGGAGTCACGAGCTTCATGAGGGACAAGGTCAGTGTTCGGCTCTATCGCCGTAGAGGTTGCAGCCCCCGAGGCGGTGTCTAGCCATCCATCCTCGATCTGCGTAGCCGGCTCCGAATTGAAGGTCGGAGCAGGCTCGAGTGCGGCCTCCAGGGTACTATCCGGCTGCAGAGCTAAATCATGCTCGCCGTGACAGTGCGGCATGCTCGGCTGTGGCTCGAATCCATCGAGGATCAAGTCCCCGCGGATGTCAGCCGTGAAGTTCAAACTTCCAAATCTGACCTGACGGCCAGGGGTGTAGCGTTCGATCTGCTCCAGTTGGCCAAGCGAATTGGCCCATAGCGCGAAGCCGCCGAATACGAAGATCTGTCCGGGGAGAAAGGTCTCACCCTGGACCGCATCGTTGTAGATGATCAAAGAGGCCATTGAGCCTATTGGTGACGGCACAGAGGAACTCTCAATGAAAGCACCAATGTCGGTGTCCAATTCGGCGGATCTCGGGTAGGGGGTCCCGAACTGTGCGTCTAGGCGGATGGTAACAGGAGACAAGGGACACGATGTTTTACCCAGGTTCGGGCCCTCTTGATGGAGGTAAAACCCTACGTCCTGCTTGATTAATATTGATGATGTGTGTTACAAGAGTGGATCTACCACGAGATCAAGGAGGCTATACCCTAGAAGCTAGCCTAGGGCATGATTGTTGTTCGTCCTATGGACTAAAGCCATCCGGTTTATATAGACACCGGAGAGGGCTAGGGTTACACAGAGTCGGTTACAATGGTAGGAGATCTACATATCCGTATCGCCAAGCTTGCCTTCCACGCCAAGGAAAGTCCCATCCAGACACGGGACGAAGTCTTCAATCTTGTATCTTCATAGTCTTGGAGTCCGGCCGATGATGATAGTTTGGCTATCCGGACACCCCCTAGTCTAGAACTCCCTCAACTACGAAGCCGAAACTGGACGAGTCGAGACAGGTCTCGACCCTATCAACTGTCCCATGAAAGATGTAGTTGCGATGAACTTGCTTCGACTGGAATCGCGCTTGGACGGTGCAGTCGACTATCTAGCTCGGCTGAAGGCGGCGATGGTCCGAGTGGACGCCGAACTCTGGCCTCAGGCAGAAATGTCTCAAGACCTCGAGTCCTTGATGACTCGGCTGAATTAGATCGCAGACCGAGTGCAAGAGTGGAAGAAATATTCTGCCCGGTGTGGTGCTGACGTTTCCCTGTCTTTGGTCCGAGTGCACTGCAAGGAGGCTAAGGAAGACAAGCTGGCAGCTCTCAAAGTGGCGAACACTAAGAAGCACTCCTTCCAGGACTTCATGGACACTTTCCTTGAGGCAGCCACTCGCATCGCCGACAGCATCGATCTTGACAGCTTCTACGACCCCGCCAGTCCTTCACCCGCCGAGTGATTTAAAAACATTATGTCATCACTTTTATTTTCCTCGGAATGCCGAGTGGATTTGTAACCGTTAAAATTCCTTCGGGCCTGGTGCCCGAGCACTTTATTCTGTGGTTAAGAAACTCTGGATTTATCACCTCATATATTGCGTCTGTCTTCGAGTGAAATTCGCTTTTCTCTTGAATTGTTGTTCGTTTGCTTGATGCAGCTTTTGGAGAAGAATGGCCAGTCGGGTGATCGAGCGATCTTCGAATAGCATTGATCAGCTCATCAACAAGGTACTCAGCAATGGTCTTGACGTTCCAGTCGACCGACCGGGTGATCCTTGAGTAGCATAGATCAGCTCATTAGCAAGGCACTCATCAATGGTCTTGACATTCCAGTCGACTGATCCGGTGATCCTTGCGGAGCATTGATCAACTCATCGGCAAGGCACTCAGCAATGGTCTTGACGTTCCAATCGACCAATCGGGTGATCCTTGAGTAGCATTGATCAACTCATCAGCAAGGCACTCAGCAATGGTCTTGACGTTCCAATCGACCGATCGGGTGATCCTTGAGTAGCATTGATCAGCTCATCAGCAAGGCACTCAATAATGGTCTTGACGTTGTGGTCGACCCATCGGGTAAGGTTTTTCAAAACTTAGGCGAGTACGAGACTGCAGCTAAGCCCCCGAGCGGGAGATTCGCTCACCACCCGATAGGAATTTTTCAAACTTAGGCGAGCACTGAGCTGCAGCTAAGCCTCCCGAGTGAGAGGTCCGCTCACCACTCGGTAGGGTTTTTTCAAACTTAGGCGAGCACTAGGCTGCAGCTAAGCCCCCGAGTGAGAGCTCTGCTCACCACTCATTAGGGTTTTTCAAAACTTAGGCGAGCACTGGGCTGCAGCTAAGCCTCCGAGTGGCAGGATTGCTCTCCACTCGGTAGGATTTTTTTCAAACTTAGGCGAGC
>NC_057795.1:466947494-466984898 GCF_018294505.1 Triticum aestivum | reverse complement strand
AGGATTTTTATCACTTAGGCGAGCACCGGGCTGCAGCTAAGCCCCCGAGTGGGAGGCAGACTCATCACTCGGTAGGATTTTTATCACTTAGGCGAGCACTGGGCTGCAGCTAAGCCCCCGAGTGAGAGGCAGGCTCATCACTTGGTAGGATTTTTATCACTTAGACGAGCACTGGGCTGCAGCTAAGCTTCCGAGTGAGAGGCAGGCTCATCACTCGGTAGGATTTTAATCACTTAGGCGAGCACTGGGCTGCAGCTAAGCCCCTGAGTGAGAGGCAGGCTCATCACTCGGTAGAATTTTTATCACTTAGGCGAAGTAGATTCGCGGCTGAGGTAATGTACACAAAATAAATAAACAACAATCATTCGGAAGAAGTAAATTATGTATTTTGATAGTGGAACTAAAAGGTATTTCTTATTACAACTGATCAGTCTAAATATTTAAGAATAGAAGGGACGGAGCAGATCCGCATTCCAGGCGCGCGGCTCATCTTTATTGTGTTCAACGTTGAAGAGACGGTATGCTTCGTTGTGGATCACCTTGGTGATGACAAAAGGGCCTTCCCAAGCGGGGGCGAGCTTGTGTGACTTTGGCTCATCCACTCGGAGGACCAAGTCCCCTTCCTGGAATGCACGACCCCTTACATTCTTGGCATGGAATCGACGTAAGTCTTGCTGATAAATGGTCGACCAGATCAAGGCCATCTCTCTTTCCTCCTCCAAGAGGTCGACTGCATATTGTCGAGCTTGCTCTGCTTCTTCTTCCGAGAAAAGTTCCACTCGGGGAGCGTCGTGGAGCAAATCGCTCGGCAAAACGGCTTCGGCTCTGTAGACTAGGAAGAATGGAGTCCGTCCAGTTGACCGATTGGGGGTTGTCCTCAGCCCCCAAAGCACCGATGGGAGCTCGTTGACCCAAGCCCCTGCCGCGTGCTTGAGGTCGCGCATTAACCGAGGCTTCAGCCCTTTGATAATCAATCCATTCGCTCGTTCAGCCTATCCATTCGACTGGGGATGGGCGACCGAAGCGTAATCGACCCTCATGCCTTGGGAGGTGCAAACAGCTTTGAACTCTTTAGAATCGAAGTTCGAGCCATTATCCGTGATGATGCTGTGCGGGATGCCATATATGAATATAAGTTCTCTGATGAAACTCATGGCTGTGCTTGCTTCAAGGCTCTTGATGGGCTTGGCTTCGATCCATTTGGTGAACTTGTCGACTGCTACCAGCACGTGAGTAAATCCACTCCTGCCTGTCCTCAGAGGTCCAACCATGTCCAGTCCCCAAACGGCAAAAGGCCAGACGAGTGGAATAGTCTTCAGAGCTGATGCAGGTTTGTGGGACATGTTGGAATAAAACTGACAACCTTCACACTTGTCCACTATTTCCTTTGCCATCTCGTTAGCGTGCGGCCCGTAAAACCCGGCTCGGTATGCTTTGGCTACGATGGTCCGAGAGGACGCATGGTGACCACAGGTCCCCGAGTGGATATCGTGGAGGATCATCCGGGCATCTTCTGGCGTAATGCACTTCTGGCAGGCTCCAGTTACATTTTCTCTGAACAACTGTCCTTTTATCACAGTAAAGGCTTTAGACCGTCGGACGATCTATCGAGCCTCTTCTTCATCCTCTGGGACTTCCTTCCTAAGAATGTATGCAATGTATGGTACTGTCCAGTCGGGAGTGATGACCAAAACCTCCATGATTAAGTCGACCACGGCTGGGACTTCGACTTCAGTCGGATCCGTGGCACTCTTGGGCTGCGGTGGCTCTTCGGTGAAAGGATCTTCCTAAACCGAAGGTGAATGGATATGTTCCAGAAACACGTTTCGGGGGATAGCTTCTCTCTTTGAACCTATCTTGGCCAACTCATCTGCAGCTTGATTTTTCAGTCGGGGTATATGGTGGAGCTCCAAACCTTCAAACCTCTTCTTCAGCTTTCTCACTGCATTGCAATAACCTGTCATGGCTGGGCTCCTGACATCCCATTCCTTCATCACTTGGTTAATCACCAAATCCGAGTCGCCGTAGACCATAAGGCGACGGACGCCGAGTGAAATGGCCATACGCAACCCGTATAGAAGTGCTTCATATTCAACTTCGTTATTGGAGGAATCAAAATGAATCTGGAGAACATAACTAAGCCTGTCTCCGCGGGGGGATACCAAAACTACTCCAGCGCCTGAACCATTCAGCATCTTGGAGCCATCAAAGAACATAGTCCAATGCTCTGAGTGAACTTGAGTCGGCAATTTCTGTTCAATCCACTCGGCAAGGAAATCTGCAATTGCTTGGGACTTGATGGCCTTCTTTGCCTCGAACTTGATATCTAGTGGAAGGAGTTCAATCGCCCATTTGGCCACTCGACCAGTTGCATCTCTGTTATTCAGAATTTCGGATAATGGCGCATCGCTGACGACTGTAATGGAGTGGTCAGAGAAGTAATGTGCAACCTTCTTCATGGTCATGTATATTCCATAGACAAGCTTATGATAATGTGGGTATCGTAGCTTGGATGGAGTCAAAACTTCAGAGAGATAATAAACTGGGCGTTGAACCTTGTAAGATTTTCCTTCTTCTTCTCGCTCGACCGTGAGTACTGTGCTGACAACTTGTCCAATGGCTGCAATGTAAAGCATTAAAGGCTCTTTGCTGATTGGTGCAGCGAGCACCGGCTTGGTGGAAAGCAGGGTTTTGAGCTCTGCAAACGCTGTATCAGCTTCATCAGTCCACTCGAACTTATCAGACTCCTACGGACTAAATCTCTTCGGTTTATATAAACCTTTTTTACTGTCTCTTGTTGATACACATCCCCTAGTTTCTTGCTATAACCAAGGAGGAGGCTGACGTCTTGGCATGGGCCACATCAGAATTTTGCGCGTATCTGGACACCAGGGGCTTATTACCAAGGGCGTTGTTTAGCCTGTTTTCATAAAGACCGAGTACCTTAGGGAGTGTTCGGCGTCTCGAGTTAGGCCTTATATGCATCAGCTCCGAATCATGTCTTTGGTCAAATGTTGGGTTTGCCCGGCTCCTGTGTTTTGCTGCCTTACATTCCACTCTATCGGCTAAGGTGGCACCAGGAGAACTACTACGATTGTGCGCCAGTTCGGCCAGGCGAGCACCTCAGTAGAGAAAGCCGAAAACTGACTGTCATGATATAGCGTGAGACTGGTCAACCACTCGATGACCCGCCGGAATCTATAGGATTCCTCTGCATTGATGAAGGACCGTTTCCCGGTCAGGCACATACGCCCCCAAATTTGGGTGAGCGCGGTGCCCCTAGGGGCTATGTCGTAGCCCCACTGTCAAACTCCTATGGCTAAGTGAAAGTGATAAAGCATTATAGTCCGGTTGCCTAGTTTGCTGCGCTACCACCTCCTTTATAGGACCAAGACGTTGGATCAAGTGTGAAAATGCGCCTTTTTGCAAACACCCCCGCATTATATGCGTGGGGCTGAAGCCGAAGACTGCCATCTTTCAGGTTATATATACATATACATTAGCGGCCGCACAAGAGGTATTTTAATTCTTGAAAGGCACAAGTATAAAAAGCTCTTATATTCCATCGATACATTGTTTCACAATAATACATGTTATTCGAACATAATATCCTTCGAGCACTGCGTCTCTATTAAACGAGCGCCCTGCAGAACTTCCTGAAAATAGTGCTCAACAGGTACTCGGCTTCCGTCTGAATCTAGGGATGCAACATCGGTGGCCTTCATCTCCGCCCAGTATGTCTTGACACGGGCAAGAGCCATCCGCGCACCCTCTATGCATGCCGACCTCCTCATTGCATTGATATGTGACACCACACCAAGGAACTGCTGTACCAAGCCAAAATAACTCTTCGGCTCGGGCCTTCTTGGCCACAAAAGACTCACAACATCCTTCATGGCAAGTCCGGATAACCTATTCAGCTCCGCCCATTCGGCTAAGTGATCAGTTAATGGAAGTAGGTGCTCTGGATTATGGAACTGCGACCAAAAAAGCTTTTCCATTTCGTGATCCTTTTGATCTCGGAAGTGTTCGGCCGCGTCTGCGCACTTGCCGCCAAGTCCAGATAAGCATCCTCCGAACTCCACAGCCGGTCCAACTGAGCATATTTAGGATCCATGAATTTCCTCCGCAGCAGAAAGGGCTTTCCAGCTGCGATATCTCCGGCCTGACGCAACTCCTCCTTCATAGCTCTCATCACAGAGCGAGCATCCTTGGCCTCAGTAGTGGCCTTCTTCAGGTCCTCTTGCACCGCTCGATCTTCTTTTTCAAGAAGCTTACAGCGGTCGGCAGCATTCTTCAACTTCATGGCCATCTCAGCCACTTCCTTCTTGCTTCTGCAGTGAGCAGCCTGTTCGGCTTTTAGCTCTTCGGCCGCCTTTAAGGCAGCCGCATCACTCTTTCTGGCCTGCTCCTTGGCTTGGGCGAGCTCCGCCCGAAGGTTCTTCATGGCAGCGGCACCATCTGCATCAATCATACATGTTGTAAGGCACGGGCATCAAGCTCCTTTAACCAGGTGTCCGCGGAGAAATTGCATACCTTGCGACTCGTCAAGTCGCTTATTGACAAGCGCGATGTCGGCATCCGCCACGTCAAGTTGCCGCTTTAGTTCGGCAAATTCCTCAGTCCGGCTAGCCACCGGACCCTTCGCCACCTACATAGGAAGGGCGACACCTTATACCTGGGATTATGATCCTCGGCGCGCTGTCATTTTTGACAACACACCGAGCCTCAGGGGCTACTATGTACACAGGGCGCAGGGTTATATGCGGAACTGTCAGAGGGTACATCATTTTGCGTACCTCAAAGCCTGTCAGTAAACTCCTGACGGCTTCGTGCAATCCGCTCTCAGCGGATGAGATCCTTTCAATCATCGTACCCATTAATGCACGGTGATCTTCTGAGATAGACGCTCGCCCAAGCAGGTCCTTCAGCTCCTCCGACCGTACACCAGGTGGTGCCAGACTCGTCCGATGGCCTTTTTCGAAGGCCGGACACGGAGGGCTTGGAGGGGACATGCGACTGCCTTCCGGCCCCGCCGGACTCGGAGAAACCCTCCGCGACGACACCTCAGGGTCGCCCGCCTCGCAAGACGGTACGGCAGGGGGAGGCGTTTCGCTCTCTATCATCTCCGGACGAAGATCCCCCGAAGATGAGCTCTGCTGAGAAGGGCTGAGATCCGAACTACAAGGTAAAATTTTTGTCATTTTCATCAGAAATAGGGCAGGGATATCCTTTATTTTAAAATAAACTCCCCTTTTTTACTTACGGCTCGGTAGAGGGCTGATCCCCTTGGGGGCATAATGCGGCCGAGGCATCTCTCGGCGCAGGACCCTCTGACGAAGATTTCTTCCCCCGCTTTAAGACCATGGTCTCCGGGTCTTCAGAGGCGGTCCTCTTCTTCCCTTGGATGGAGGGATTCTCGATCCCACCTCTCCTAACAGCCTCCTTCATGGAGGTGATAGCTTCCCTGTTCCCCCTTCGCCCTCTTCCGAAGGCACAACCTCCAGCATCCTGGTTAGCACGGGATCCAGCATGGTCTCAGGGAGGGGGGACGGACACCTGATTAACTTTGCCTTCGCCATCCACTCTTGTTCAAGGAACAACCCTTTTAAAGGGCAAGTTCGTAATAAATACGGGATAGCGTGTTCGGATATAGGGCTACTTACTTGAGTATCCGGGTGATTGCAGCCCAGACCTGCGTCCTTGGTCAAATCCGGACACATTGCTTGTGATCCGAAGAGAAGCTTGTACATCTCCGCGGGCATCACGCCCATAAAATGTTGGAGGGCTCGTGGTCCCTCCGAGTTAAATTCCCACAGGTGGAGGGGGCGATGTTTGCAGGGCAGGACGCGACGAATCAGCATGACCTGCGCTACTACGACCAGAGTGATCTCTCTCTCTAGGAGGTCTCGAATGCGGCCCTGCAACAAGGGCACGTCCTTAGATGGCCCCAGTCAAGTCCTTTATTGACCCATGATGCCAGCCGCGGTGGAGAACCCGAGTGAAAGGCAGGAGGCGCCACCCATTTGGTGCCCCTGGGAACTGTGATATAAAACCACTCTTATTGCCATAAGCCGAGCTCCCCTTGAAAAGAGCCCTCGGGCCACGGAGCATCAGCATTCTTGCTTATAACAGCCCCTCCGCACTCTACCTGCTGCCCCTTGATCATCTTCGGCTCCACCTTGAAGGTCTTGAGCCACTATCCGAAATGAGGGGTAATGCGAAGGAAGGCTTCGCATACGACAATGAACGATGAGATGTGGAGGATGGACTCCGGATCCAAGTCATGAAATTCCAACCCATAATAAAACATGAGCCCCCTCACGAAGGGGTCCGTCGGGAAGCCTAGCCCCCGAAGAAAGCGAGACGCGAACACGACGCTTTCACCAGGCTTGGGAGTGGGAATAACCTGCCCTTGGGCAGGCAGCCTATGCAAAATTTCGCCGGTTAAATGCCTGACATCTCTTAGCTTTAGCACGTCTTCTTCCGTAACAGAGGAAGGCATCCATTGGCCTTGCAGGTCGGAGCCGGAAATCATCGAAGGTCTGAAGCACCTGAGTTTGGAGCTTTGGGTGTTGGAACTCGAGGCGAGGGGTGGATTCGATTGAGATTGAAAGAAAGGAGTGGAGCCTTGGTCTCTTTATAAAGAGGTTGAATACCAAGAGCCTTCCCCGTGACCATTCGGGACTCGCCTTCGATAGAGGAGACGCGCTAACGGGCACGACTGGGTTACCCATGCCCGTATTGATGAGAATCCCGGAATAAGGGGACACGATCTCTGCTTTGACAAGACATGCCAAGGAAACCGCCTCGCTAAACGCGCTGAGGTGGGACAGTAAAACGAATAAAGATTTGGCCATGGCGTGATGTCACCCTACGGAATACGTCAGCAGTAGATTTGTGTAAATATTATTCTCTCTATGGTGGTATGTGGAAATTATTTTGCAGAGCTGGACACTATCCTTGTGTTCAACATCTTCTATGAAGTATTCGGAGGAGGAACCCGCCTTGCAATGCCGAAGACAATTTGTGCGCCGGATTCGTCGTCATTGAAGCCTGGTTCAAGGGCTACTGAGGGAGTCCTGGATTAGGGGGTGTCCAGATGGCCGGACTATGAACTTTGGCCGGACTCCCGGAATATGAAGATACACGATTGAAGACTTCGTCCTGTGTCCGGATAGGACTTTCCTTGGCGTGGAAGGCAAGCTTGGTGATACGATATGTAGATCTCCTCCCATTATAACCGACTCTGTGTAATCCTAGCCCTCTCCGGTGTCTATATAAACCGGAGAGATTTAGTCCGTAGGACGAACAACAATCATACCATAGGCTAGCTTCTAGGGTTTAGCCTCTCTGATATCGTGGTAGATCAACTCTTGTACTACCCATATCATCAATATTAATCAAGCAGGAGTAGGGTTTTACCTCCATTGAGAGGGCCCGAACCTGGGTAAAAACATCGTGTCCCTTGTCTCCTGTTACCATCTGCCTAGACGCACAGTTCGGGACCCCCTACCCAAGATCCGCCGGTTTTGACACCGACAAGGCAAGGCCTTTTCACCGAGACGAGAAATGAATCGACTCACTGTGGCCAGACAACCAATCAGCTTCTGAACGTCATGCACTCGCACGGGCATTTCATTCAGAGGATGGTATCAACTTTTTTTGGATTGGCATCGATCCCTCATTCGGAAACAAGAAAACCGAGTAACTTTCCTCCTGGGACTCCGAACGTGCATTTTGGCAGATTAAGCTTGATATCGTACCTCCTCAGGTTGGCAAAGGTTTCTGCAAGGTCAATCAAATAGGTTGGAACCTTTGCGAGACTTGACCACAATGTCATCCATGTACACTTCCACATTCCGACTGATTTGAGTGAGCAGGCACTTATGAATCATTCTAATGTGGCTCCGGCATTTTTCAAACCTAAAGGCATGGTGACATAGCAAAAGCACCCGAATGGGGTGATGAAGGCTGTTTTTATTTCATCGGGACCATACAGTCAGATCTGATGGTATCCGGAATACACATCTAAGAAAGACAAGCGCTCACACCCTGCAGTCGAGTCAACAATCTGATTGATGCGAGGGAGAGGAAAGTGATCTTTCGGGCAGGCCCGATTGATATGCTTGAAATCAATGCACATACGAAGTGAATCATCCTTCTTAGGAACCATGAATACATTGGCTAACCACTCGGAGTGGTAGATTTCACGGATGAACTCTGCTGCCAACAGTCGAGCCACTTCTTCGCCAATTGCTTTCCTCTTCTGCATGGCGGAACGCCGAAGGTGCTCTTTGACGGGTTTTACTTTGGGGTCAACACGCAAACATTGCTCGACCAGTCTCCTGGGCACACCTGGCATGTCAGAAGGTTTCCACGCAAAGATGTCCCAGTTCTCACGGAGGAACTCAATGAGCGCTTCTTCCTATTTGCTGTTGAGCGTTGTTGATATATGAGTCGGTGCAGCATTGGGATCTGTCGGGTGAATATGAATTGGCTTCATCTCACCAGTCGATTGGAATGCAGAATCTGTAGCGGCCTTGTTGGCTCTAAGCAAATCAGTCGGATCTGCATTCTTCTGATATTCTTGGAATTCAACTGCTGCCATCTGTTCATCGGCGATCTTGGAACCTTTCTGGAAACATTCCTCAGCCTTCTGCCGATTGCCTGTAACTGTGATCGCACCTTTGGGGCCAGGCATCCTCAGTTTGAGATACACATAACATGGTCGAGCCATAAAACGTGCATAGGCTGGCCTACCCAAAATGGCATGATAGGCACTCTAGAAATCCACGACTTCAAATGTCAACTTCTCCTTACGGTAATGCTTTGAATCACCGAAAACCACGTCAAGGGCGATCTGACCGAGTGATTTGGCTTTCTTTCCAGGAATAACACCATGGAAACTCATATTGCTCTCGCTAAGCTTGGACATCGGAATGCCCATCCCCTTGAAGGTCTCAGCGTAGAGGATGTTCAGACCACTGCCACCGTCCTTCAGTACTTTGGGTCAGTCGAGTGCCTCCAACCACGGGGTCGACCACCAGAGCTTGCGTCCCAGGGGTGGCCACGCGAGCAGGGTGGTCAGACTGGTCGAACGTAATGGTTGTCTAAGACCATCTCAGTTAGGTGGTCGTCACCGCAGGAGCGACCATGTTCACCTCCCCGTTGATGACCTTCAGTCGACTCTTGCTTTCAATGTCAGCAAATATCATCAGAGTGGAATTGACTTTGGGATAACCATCATCTTCCTCTTCTTCTTTACCTTGGTCCGACTCCTTCTCCTTCTCATTGGGTTGTTTCTCTCGGAACTGCTGGATTAGGAGTCGACACTGCTGGGTGGTATGCTTCGGGTAAATCAGATTACCTTCCTCATCTTTCTTCGTGTGGATGTGGCACGGCAAATCCAGCACATCATTCCCTTATTTATCCTTCACCTTCTTAGGGGGCCAGGGCCCCTTAGGTTTTCCCTTAAACTTTCCTTGACTCACTGCCGCAATCTCTCCAGGTGCCGCTGGCTCGGCCTTACGCTTCTGTTTCCGACTAGAATTACCCCCACCGGCCTCTTGGCCGACTGGTTTGCTCTTCCCGCTACGGAGTCGATCCTCTTCTTCTCCGTTAGCATTCTGGGTGGCTATCTCCATCATTCGAGCCAGAGTCATATCCCCAAATCGACCGAATTTCAAGACCAACTCCCTGTATTTGATGCCTTCCTTGAAGGCACACACAACTTGATGCTCTGAAACATTCTCGACGTTGTGATGCAAAGTTGACCATCTCTGGATGAACTCCCTCAAAGTCTCATTCGGCTTCTGCACACAGTGATGCAACTCAGGCAATCCTCTAGGTCGCTTGCACGTGCCCTCGAAAGTTCTCACGAACACTCGGGATAGATCTTCCCAATTGTGAATACTGCCCGGAGCCAACCGAGTCAGCCATGCTCGGGACAACCCTTCCAACATGAGTGGGAGATGTTTCATCGCTATCTCGTCGTTACCAGCCCAATTTGCACAGCCACTCGGTAATCTTCAAGCCAAGTTCAGGCATGGATTCACCGGTGAACTTACTGACTCCAGATGCCAGCCTGAAGTTGGGAGGTATCACTGCTGCCCTGATGGCTCTGATAAAACACTCGGGACCAGAAACATGCACTCGGCTGCCACTTGGACGATCTCTGCCAGGGTCTTCTCTGTGTACTCTGTTCCTATCGACCAGGCCTTGAACGAGGATAGACCTCGCGTCGAAGCCCGGTTCCCTTGGGTCGACTGAATTCCTGCGCTCACCATTGTGACGTCGCCTATCATCGTTCCGCCGAGGCACATATGATGCATTCCTCGGAGGAGGCGTGGGTCCCTGATGATGATTGTCACGGTCGAGTGGATGATCGTACTGCCCACGGCCTTCACGCCGCGGAGGCGATCTTGGGCTATGAGCCGACTAAACCGTGTCCGCTACAACGGATCTGCTGTGAATCCTATTCCGCGACTGAGATACGGCTGTATTTTGCTCTCCCACTGCCCTGAGCAGGGCCCAGATCTGCATCAGCCCTCTGCCAGCTTCTGACTGGGAAGGCTGGATCGACTATGCTATTCGGGCCGCAACTGTGAGATTCTGAATCTGAGTGCGGTATACCTTGGGTGGAGGCGGGAAAAGCTGTCGTCGACTGGATTCATGGACCCGCTCCTGGGCGCGCTCGTTGAGAGCACGCTAAAGGTTATCCACTTGAGTGCGCTCAGCCAAGTTGGCTAGGCGCACCTCCTCCAAGGCCTGAGCCTCGGGGGTTTCCCCAACAATGGGCGTATGGAGTGCATCCATGTTGCGGCGACGAAGTTCTTCCCTCTGCTGCGAAGAGAGGGGCTCGGGTCGGTATTCCTCATGGACGTGCGATGGATTACCGCCTCCATCTCCGTCGCCCTCGCAGAGGAACCCAGGCGGGCTGTGAGGACCATCGGCCATCAGGACTTCGGCCGCAGGATCGCTGCTATCGCACTCGGATGCAGTCTCCACGGAGCCAGTCGATAGATCGAACAGGCCGTGGAGGGTTTCATCAGGCTCGATTGCCGTGACTTGATGGGTGGTCGAGCGCCGAGCCACCACGTGTTTCACCCAGTGCTGAAGACGCGATTGACCGGACCACTTGCGACGACGAACAGTGGGGAGAGAAAACACCATCGGAGCCGACTGATACTGAGTCGACGGCTGCCGGAGAAGGACGCCGCAAACGCACGCATGAAAGTGCGTCGCCCATCGAACGGGGAGCGCCTCAACGTCGAGTGGAGCTTCCTGAAGCCACGCTGAGTCATCAACGATCAAAACGAGCGTGCCAAGACGGATCTCGTGGCCCTTAACCATCTCACCACCGGAAACCATGATGATGATCAAAAAAACTTGCAACTTCACCAATAAGTCGCTAAGACACCTGCCCCATGGTGGGCGCCAATTGTTGTGGTTCTAAGTCTGACAGTAGAAAGGGGGTAGGTATGGAGAGGCAAGATCCTAGCTATGGCAAAGATGTACACACGAGGTTTACGAGTTTAGGCCCTTCTCGGAGGAAGTAATAGCCCTACGTCTTGGTGCCCGGAGGCGGTCGATTGGATTATGTGTGTGATGTTTACAGAGGGTGCGAACCCTTGTGCTAGAGGAGGGGGTGGCTTATATAGAGTGCGCCAGGACCCCAGCCCGTCTCCATTACAAGGGAACTAATGTACATAAAGTAAGGGGCGTTACTGGTAACGCCAACATTAAGTACTCTTAATGTTCATGAAGACTAATGAGTAAATATCTGGCCGTTGCGTGCTCTTCCGACTCCTGGTCTTCGATATGGTCGAGTGGACTTCCTTGTGGTCGAGTGACGGTAGGTAGCGACCGTCAAGTGATGTGACCGTCGAGTGGATTGCACTCGACGTATAAGACTGGCGCTCTTCTATTGACTCTTGGTCTTTCCGTCTTCCAGGGTAGTGACCTTGGGTAGGACGTATAGGTCGAGCCTATGACCCTACCCTGGGTCTGTATCCTCGTCAGTGTCTTCATCCGGTTGCGTGAACTTGTTCCTTGCATCCGCCATCCTAAGGAGTAGAAAAGGGAGAGGAGTCAGAAATGAGAAGAGAGTAGTGATCTAGGGCTTTAGCTTAGAGGTCGTGTCCTACAGTCAGCGTCTGCTCTGATACCATCTTGTAGCGACCACGCCTTAAACAGTCTGATCTCTGTGCATCAGTGTCATCCCTGGATCGGTAATGCTGACACGCACAGTACTTGAGGATTTATAATAGAGTAGCAATCACACACTTATTACATCGGATGTCTCAAAAGAGAACTTATTACAATAATATGGCTTAAGGCCATCTAAATATGATAACAACGGAAGGCTTGGAAGATAAAGTGAGTCCATAAACTCCAACAGCATCACTGAGTGAAAGACAAAGACCTATGGCACCTTACTCTTCGTCTGAAAAGTCTGCAACATGAACGTTGTAGCCCGAAATGGGTTAGCACATGGAATATGCTGGCAGTGTAACACATAGAGTAAAGAAAAGAATAAATGCTATCACTATATGCATATATGGCTGGTGGTAAGCTCTATGGTTACAGTTTTGCATAAAGCCAATTTTTCCCTACAACAAAGGAATAAATTTTATTTAACTATCATGGTGGTTGTTAAACATTGAGAAGGTTCCTCCAACTCAATCCCAATTAAGCATCATCATTAAACGCAATCAAATTATATTTAGAGTGATGAGATCAACATGATAATCCAAGAACCAGATACTCAAAACGTCCATAACTGGGGACACGACTAACCATGATTAGTTTGTACACTCTGCAGAGGTTTGCGCACTTTTACCCACAAGACTTGAATACATCCATGGTCGGAGATTCGAGACACAGTCTTTCTGAAGCTTTAACTCTCTACTCTAGATAGACAGTACCACCTACAACCCACTACATCTGCTAGTATACCTCTTCAAGAGCTTCATTGCCCATATTGGCTTGTGGCTGCACACGGAAGTTTCTAGCATGAATAATCTTATGATCCCTTTGAGCCTGGGTGGCGGACCATAGGATGATCTCACGGGTACTCCGGGATATCCTAGAACAACACTAGATTCTCCGGGTGCCCTGACAACCACTGGGTACTCCAGGGTGCCTCAAGCAATCCACCCAGATGTGTATTTAAGTAGCCACCTTAAGTTAACCATTAAGTAACAATACTCACATCTGTCATGGATACACTCACCCAAACCACGTCTACGAGCATAGCATAGCATAGCAATATAAGCAACGTAGAAGTAACTCCCAAAGGTTTGATAATAAACAGGTAATAGGTTCTACCTCATCATCTACTTCCCAAAACCCGCATGTTAATCAGATCCTAACCATGCAATTGTTTGAGGATTGATCTAATGCAATAAAACTGGGTAGTAAGGAGGTATGATCAAACTGTTACTTGCCTTGATGATGATCCGTGAAACCTAGAGACTCGTAGTAGCACGCTTCGCACTCTGGGTACTCTATCGCAAACAAACAAGCATACAATAAGCACTCAACTAGAAGCACAGGTAAAACACAAATAAGAGATCTAACCAGAAAGTTCAACTTAAGAACTCCGGTTTCCAAAAATAATCAAATCAAATGAAGCAACGAAAATCAAACTGCGAAAGAAACAAGATCCGTTTACTAATCTGAATTTAAGTCACATTTTACAGTACCAAAATCTTGTTCAAGTTGATTAAATAGAAAGAGGGCTTCGATACGAAGATCTAGGCGCTTGAATTGCCTGATTCCGATAAACGAGCGAAAAGATAAACTAAAACGAAAGTCAGGGCAGAAATCGCGATGAAAATAATCGCGGAAAATCCCTGGAAAAAGAAAAACTGACGAACAGGCTAACGAACGAACGTTCGCTATCTGCGGCTAATGGGTGGAAACAGTTCGTTAAAACAAACGTACGAACGGGCGTTCGCTAAATAACTAAACCGGGGAAAAAATAAAACCGATCTAGAATAAAAATAACTGAGGGTTTCCTAAAAATATCCGAACAATTTTCTTATGAAAATCGGGGGCTACCTCGGTTCGCATGACAGCAACGGCGTTGGCGGGCAACTTCGGCGGTGTTCGTCGGCTCTCGGCGTTCTGGGAATGGGGGTATCCAGATTTTCCTACCTGCGGCCTGCGGCGTAGCTCAAGGAGTGGCCCAATACGGCCCATCTTCATCGACACTTGCTCAAGACCCTCGCGAGGGGCCAAGCATCGCGGGGAAGGACGACAGGAGGCTTCCTCAGGCACGGCCTCGTCAGGCTAGCTCACGAGGTGCCCTTGACGCAAGCCATGACGACCAGGGCCAGGCGGGTGCCGGCCTGCGCAGAGTCCTTGTTTCCCCTTTGGTGCAAAGGGGGCAAGCACAGGCAAGGGTATCAAGCAAAGGCAACCATTTCGAACCATTTCGGTGCAACAAGACCAAGACCAGCAGGGCGGCAGAATGGAGGTCATCGTGGAGCCCAAGCCAGCGTCATCGTCAGGGTCTTTGGCAGGCGAGGACCAACTTTAGTCAGGATAAGTGTACTAGATGTTCCCCTTCAAAATGGCCAATTGTTGGCGCCCTTCCCGCTCAATATTTGGGATGAGGCCCAGGGCCTCCGCCTATAAATAGGACTAGCCACCCCCAGGGTAGAGGCACCTGATCCATCGGCATCTGATCTGGAGACCAACCAGAGAGAAGAACCTTGGGCAACACCATCATAAGAACAGACCCTCGCGAGGTTGTTCTTCCCTTGTATTGTTCATCATCAGCCCCAGAGGTAATCCACCACACCACACACTGGAGTAGGGTATTACACCACAATGGTGGCCTGAACTAGTATAAATCTTGTGTCCTTTGTGTTGTTCTTCGTGTAGTTTAGATCCTAGTGAGGCGCGTGCACCCCAGTGTTCGTACCTCAAGGGTCTGCCGGAACCCGAAATCCGACATTTGGCGCGCCAGGTAGGGGTGCATCGGAATCCGCCTTCCGTCGCCTCATGTTTTCACCGCTCATCCCATCCATGTCGGACGCACGTCACGCCCGCGCCGAGCGCCGGGCCTCTCTCGCCACTCGCGTCGCTCAGACGGCCCCGTCAGCGGGTGCTGACGCCGTTCCCCATCATCTGCCGTCAACGCCGCCACCGGCCCGGCGGGGAGCGAATAGCAGGCGTCGTCCCTGCACCCATCAGTGCGGTGAGAAGGCCGGACCGACACTCCGTCGATGACTCCGGCCGGCTCCTCGTCCCACGCCCGTCGCGCTCCTGCGGACGTGCACGCCTCGCTTCTCCTGGCGCAGGAGCTTCTGCACTACCGTCCCGTCTACGACCTCTACGACGAGTGGCTCACCCGCATCACCGAGCTCGTCAGTGCCGCTGGGGGCTCCCCTGCACCGTCCCTCTCGTTGCACCGCGCACCGCCCGGTGCGGGCAACGAAGATCCGGGGGCGCCTCAGCCGCCTCCGCCTCAAGAAGACGCCTTGGCCCCAATGCGCATGGCCCCTGGGCAGAACCCACTCCGTCCGGCGCTAGCACAGCAAGAGAAGAGTTGCCAGGAGATCCCTCGTCCCCAAGAAGCCTCCCGCGTGTTCCCTGCACTGGCTCGGTACGGGCGCGCACCTGCTCCGGTGCACCAAGACCCCGTGCTACGCCTGGAGGCAGCGCACCAGGACTTCCAAGATCAAGCTCTCCATCGCCCAAGGCCTCCTGCGGCCACTGCAGGCTGCCGTGCCTTCTCCGCCGAGCTGCACAGCATGGCCTGGCCGGGCAAGTTCGTAAGTGCATCTAGTGCCACCCCTAGTTGGTTTTGGAGTATTGACGACAAAGTTGGTTGAGGGACTAATGCGTTTGTGAGAATTGCAGGATAACGCAGGAAGTGTCCCTCATTGATTCGGTTTACCTACTGGAGATGACCCCTAAAAATGTATGAAGACATTGAAGACAATGGTGGTGTGTGAAGATATTCACACTGAAGACTATGACATAAGAAGACATTGAGTGAAGACTATGGAGCACGAAGACTGAGTTGTTTCGTTGTTTCCTTTTCTTCTTTGTTGAGTCATAGCAACCACCGTACTATTAAGTGGGCTCCAAGTGAAACAGAGTGACTGAAGTGATGCTCAACCCAAATCCTATGTCTTCGAGCGAAGACAATGAGAGCAAATCTTATCCAGAGCTGGATGAGTCAGCTTTGCTTGTAGCCCAAGTAAAGTTGTCATGTGTGTTTGAAATCTGACCGTTGGGACACGTGTCAATTCCTTAGTGACCCAGGGTCATTTCGGACATATCAGGTCGGGTTGCCTTGTGGCTATAAATAGCCCACCCCCTACACCATAAATTGGTGGCTGCTCAGAGTTAGTTTAAGGCTTTTGTCATTTTGAGAGCAACCCACCTCGAAGCCTTGGAGATAGAAATCCTTGCGAGGACAAAGCCCAAACACCTAGAGCCAAAGAGTGTTAGGCATCACTGAAGTCTTTCTGTCTGTGTGACTTGAAGACTTATTACACTTGAGGATTGTGTATCCTCCAGCCGGTTAGGCGTCGTGTTCTGAGCATCCAAGAGTCATTATGGATTGCCGGTGAACGAAGTTTGTGAAGGTTTGGAAGTCTACCTTGAAGACTTACCAGAGTGATTGGGCGAGGACTGTGTGTCCTTAGCTCAAGGGGAATAAGGTGAAGACGCGGTCTTCTAAGTTGAATCTCAGCCTCCCTAACCAGACGTACAGTTGTCACAGTAACTGGAACTGGTCCAACAAATCCTGTGTCTTCAACAAGTGACTGGTTCTATCCCTTCCCTCCTTTACTTTGAGTTTGTCTTCGTGAAGTCATTACCTATTTGTCCTATCTGTTTGACTTCATAGCTTGACTACTATCGTTGATTGGCTTCATACTAACTTCCATCCTGATCCTTACTACCTAGCTGCTATTAGTCTTTGTATGTTCACATTATTGCATACTTGACTATGGCTTGCTTGTTGTAGTTTATCTTCCGCTGCATATCAATTAGGTCATTTCTATTGTTTGTCTTCGAAACTTCCATGTTTTGATGACTTTGATAAAAATCGCCTATTCACCCCCCCTCTAGTCGATAACTAGCACTTTCAATTGGTATCAGAGCAAGGTACTCCCTTGTTTTGTGTGATTCGGTTTAACCACCTGGAGTTTAGCTATGTCGACTGCAGGGATAATCAAAGTCTCCGCTGCTTGCCCCGTGTTCGATGGAACTGAATATCCCTACTGGAAGAATAAGATGCGCATGCATCTTGAAGCCATTGATGTCGACCTCTGGTATGTCGTCAAGAACAGCGTTCCAAAAACTGGTGAAGGTGTCACCCCTGCTGATGTCAAGAAGTTCATTCAACTGGACTCGACTGCAAAGAACATCATCTGTGGTCATCTGACCAAAGGACAGTATGGTCGTGTGAGTGCTCTGGAAACGTCAAAGCTAGTCTGGGACTGGCTGTCCAAGGTCAAAGAAGGCGTCTCAACTCAGAGAGATCAAAGGATCAGTGTTCTTCGCAACCTCTTCAACTGCTTCAAGAGAAATGACAATGAAAATGTCCAGCTCATGTTTGATCGCCTCACTGACATCACAAATGAGCTTCAGGCTCTCGACGCCACTGAGATCACCAAGCATGAAATCGTCAAGACGCTGCTGAGATCTCTCGACAGCTCCTTTGACACCCTTGCCCTCATGATACAAGAACGTCCTAACTTCAAGACTCTCGATCCGTCTGATATACTTGAGAGGCTCAACACACATGAGTTCCAGCTTTTTGAGAAAAGAGATATCTATCGCCCCAACTATGGCCAAACTCGTGCTTTGAAGGCAAAAGTTGTTTCCTCATCTGAAGAAGAAGAATCTGACTGCGGTTCTGATGATCCTGAATACATTGGAAGGGAACTTGCTATGCTTGTGAAGAAGTTCCAGAAATTCACCAAGAAGAAGGGCTTCAGAAAGTCTTCACGATCCAGTTCAAGAAATGATGAAGCTTCCACTCAAGACAACAAGAAGAGAACATGCCACAAGTGTAAGAAGCCTGGGCACTACATCTCTGAGTGTCCTTAGTGGGACAACGAGAAGAAGAATAAGAAGAGCAAGGAATATGACTCTGATGACAAGAAGAAGAAGAAATCTTCAAAGTCTTCTTCCAAGTCCTCATCAAAGTCTTCATCTCATAAGAAGAGCTCATCTAGCAAGGCTCGTGCTTTTGTTGGCAAGGAAATGGATTTAGAGGAGTCTGCTTATGAGGAGGCGGAGGTGGAATCTAAAGCTGAGTCCGACTCTGGCGTTGCAAGTCTGGCTCTAGCCACAGCCTACGTTGCCAAGTCCATCTTAAACACTGAAGACAATGACTCCCACACCAACGCTGATGATGACAAGGATGATCCTGCTCCCACCTACTGCTTCATGGCACGCGGTGCCAAGGTAAAATCACGCGATGCTTACTTTCAAACATCAAGTGAAGATGACTCTAATTGTGAATCTAAACCCAGCTACAAAACACTTGCTAAAATTGCAACTGAACAACAAAGGGCTATGGAACATACTTAAAAACGGTTAGACAAAAGCATGACCTGTTGGACACGGAAATGACATGTTCACAGTCCTTAGTTGAAGACATAAAAAATCTTCATGCTAAGTATCAAGAACTTGAAAGTCTTCATGAGACGCTCTCAACCACTTATGAAAAACTCTCCTATGATTATCTTCAAAGGAAGCAAGAGCTTGAGAAATTGAAAGCGACTCATGAAGATCTTCAAAAAGAGAATGAGTCATTTCGCGCTCAACAGATCAGTTCCGCTCAGGATGGATTTGAACCACCATGTTTAAAATGCATTGAGCGTGATAACGCTACCTCTGTTGCTGAATGTTCCAATGCTTCTACTGTTGCTTTGTCTTCAACTACTGATGTGGTAACTAACCCCTCTACTGAGGATACCACTACGATTGCTGATGACAATGCTAGGTTGAAGACATTGCTTGAAACAGGGATGTATAAAAGTTTGAAAGGGATTCTCAAAAAAAAGTTTGAAAGGGCATCAGACACTTTGTGATGTCCTCAAAAAGCAGATTCTGAACCGAAACCCTAGGAAAGAGGGTGTTGGGTTCGAGAGGAAAATGAATGCTGATGGTTCCTACTGGAAGCCTGAGCAGTATCCCAAAACCACATGGGTTGCTGCAAAGGAACCTTCAGTGGATCCATCCACTTTATCCGGCTTTACCTGTGCTAATCCTATTATCATTGATGAATCCTTTGATGCAAACTATAAACTGTTCAAAAATCAGAATGGTGAAGTGTTTGCCAGGTATATTGGTACTAACTGTAGGAATGGACCACCTATGAAGAAGATCTGGGTTCCCAAAAGCTGTCTTAAGAATCTTCCAGTGAATGTCATCATGACACCACCTGGGAAGAAGACAAACCCCAGACCAAAGGCATCATATGGTCCAACGGCTTCATACGAATACAGGACTCACTTGAGTCACCATAACGCCAATGTTTTGCAAGGAAATCATACTCAAAGTTATGAATATGAATGTGTGTCCTCAAACCTCCATGTTCATAGGACTAAGAACTTTTCTGCTTATTCATATGAGTATCATTCATCTCCTGCAAGGCTATTTGCTAGGGCTTCAAAGCCGAAATTCTCAGATGTTGCACTTAGACTCATTGCTTCTAAGCCACCCGTGAAGATGTGGGTGGTGAAGAAGAACTAACTCTCTTTTACAGAATATGGTCTCCAGCCAGCAATCAAAGGCATCCGATATTATTGCTGGGGACCTAAAACACAAAGGGACGCATGATAAAATGACTCACTATGTATTCCACATATGAATCGCTTACCTATCATACAATTTGTTCTAACTTTCATCTATGCTGTGATAATCCTAGTGCGTGTCAAATGCTTATGCTTCACAACATACCTTGTGAAGCCTATCCTCCTAACTGCACTGTAGGGTATGACACCTCGTGCTTCAGAATGGATTATGGACAGCGGATGCACTAATCATATGACTGGTGATCGAAGTCTTCTCATGGACTCAACCTTACGTCCATCCGACAAGAGTCAAATCACATTCGCTGACACTGGTAAAGGCAAGGTATTAGGTCTAGGCAGGGTTGCAATTTCAAAGGATCAACACATGGACAAAGTGATGCTTGTTGAATCCCTTGGATTCAACTTAATGTCTGTCTCAATGCTTTGTGACTTAAACATGATTGTGATATTCAGAAAATATCGTTGCCTTGTACTAATGGAATCTGACAAGTCTCTAGTCTTTGAAGGATATAGGAGAGGTGATCTATACATGGTAGATTTCTCAGCAGGTCCACAACTTGTCGTATGTCTTCTTGCAAAAGCTTCAGAATGCTAGCTCTAGCATCGAAGGCTGGGGCATGCTGGCATGAGGAACTTACACACACTCGTCAAGAAGAAGCATGTCATAGGCATCGAAGGTGTCAAGTTCAAGAAAGATCATTTGTGTGGTGCCTGCGAAGCTGGAAAGATGACGAGGGCCAAGCACCCCTCAAAGACAATCATGATGACATCTCAACCCTTCGAGCTGTTGCATATGGACTTATTTGGCCCTACTCACTACTCTACCCTCACAACAACAGCGTGTCTCTATGGCTTCGTCATTGTTGATAACTACTCAAGATATACGTGGGTGCACATAATTCTCTACAAGACTGAAGTACAAGATGTCTTCAGACGATTCGCCAATCGAGCAATGAACAACTATGGTGTCAAGATCAAGCATATCAGAAGTGATAACGGCACTGAATTCAAGAACACTCATGAGTTTTCTGCTCCATACACACCTCAGCAAAATGGCATTGTAGAGCGCAAGAACAGAACCCTCATTGAGATGGCTCGAACAATGCTCGACGAATACAAGACACCAAGAAAGTTCTGGCCCGAAGCTATTGATATAGCATGTCACATCATCAACCGTGTTTACATCCACAAGCTTCTGGGCAAAACATCCTATGAGCTCCTTACTGGCAAGAAGCCAAATGTCAGCTACTTCAGAGTCTTTGATGCTAGGTGCTGGATCAAAGATCCCCATCACAAGTCAAAATTTGAACCCAAAGCTCATGAAGGCTTTATGCTCGGTTATGGAAAGCATTCGCACTCTTACAGAGTCTTCAACCTCTTTCACTACAAAATCGTTGAAATTGTGGACGTGCGATTTGATGAAACCAATGGTTCACAACAAGAGCTCCTGCCAAGCACATTAGATGAAGCTCCTTCTAGCGAATCTATCAAGCTGATGGGAACTAGTTAAATCATGCCCTTTGAAGCGCAGCCTGAAGAGGAACTTATCATTTCTGCACCAAACCAACCTGAAGACAATGCTCAGACCGAACAAAATCCTCCCAATGATGACAATAATCATCATGAGCAAGGGCTTCGTCCAGTTCATCCTCGTGTTGCAAATGAAGTACAAATTGAGAAGATAATTGATAGCATCAATGCACCTGGTCCACTTACTCGCTCAAGAGCAACACAGTTAGCAAATTTCTGTGGGCATTTTTCATTTGTATCAATATCTGAACCCAAGAAAGTTGCTGAAGCCTTTATGGAACCTGAATGGATTCAAGCCATGCAAGAAGAACTTCAACAGTTCAAGCTGAATAATGTTTGGGAACTTGTCAAGCGCCCTGACCCTCGCAAACATAACATTATTGGCACTAAATGGATATATCGGAACAAACAGGATGGGCATGGTCAAGTCGTCAGAAACAAAGCACGTCTTGTGGCTCAAGGATATACTCAAGTTGAAGGAATTGACTTCGATGAAACATTTGCTCCTGTGGCTAGGCTTGAAGCTATTCGCATACTGCTAGCCTATGCTAATCACCACAACATCTTGCTATATCAAATGGATGTGAAGAGTTCTTTCCTCAATGGCAAGATTGAAGAAGAAGTGTATGTTGCTCAACCACCTGGTTTTGAAGAACCAAAACATCCTGATATGGTGTACAAACTAAACAAAGCACTGTATGGCCTCAAACAAGCTCCTCGCGCTTGGTATGATATAATCAAAGACTTCCTGAAGAGCAAAGGCTTCAAACCAGGATCCCTAGATCCCACACTCTTCACGAAGACATATGATGGTGAACTGTTTGTATGCCAAATATATGTGGATGACATAATCTTCGGCTGCACCAACCAGAAGTATAGAGATGAGTTTGGATACATGATGTAAGAGCAATATCAGATGTCCATGATGGGTGAGCTGAAGTTATTCCTTGGTCTTCAAATTCGTTAGCAAAGAAATGACATCTTTATATCTCAAGAAAAATATCTCAAAGACTGTCTGAAGAAGTTCGGCATGCAAGATTGCAAAGGTTACATGACGCCAATGCGAGCCAAACATCATCTTGGTCCCAACGACAATGGTAAAGAGTTCGATCAAAAGGTATATCGCTCCATGATTGGTTCTTTAGTTTACCTATGTGCATCTAGGCCAGAAATTATGCTTAGTGTTTGCATGTGTGCTCGATTCCAAGCGGCACCAAAGGAATCACATCACTTAGCTGTGAAGCGAATTCTTCGATATTTGGCTTACACCCCAACACTCGGATTATGGTATCCAAAGGGCTCAAGATTTGATCTGGTTGGATTCTCGGATGCTGATTATGCTGGTGACAAGGTGGATCGCAAGTCTACATCAGGAACATGTCACTTTCTGGGACGATCACTTGTCTGTTGGTCTTCAAAGAAGCAAAACTGTGTATCACTCTCAACTGCTGAATCTGAATACATTGCTGCTGGATCTTGTTGTGCTCAGCTTCTGTGGATGAAGCAAACTCTCAAGAACTATGGCGTCAATCTGAAACAAGTACCTCTCTTCTGCGACAACGAAAGCGCCATCAAGATTGCCAACAATCCAGTTCAGCACTCGAAGACAAAGCACATTGAAATTCGTCATCACTTTCTCAGAGATCATGTCATGAAGAAAGATATTGACATCATTCACGTCAACACTGAAGAGCAATTGGTAGATATCTTCACAAAGCCCCTGGATGAGAAAAGGTTTTGTAAGTTACGGTGTGAGCTAAATATCTTCGAATCCACAAATGTCCTATGATCAAGCACACATCCTAACACTTATGCATGTTGATGACTTAGATGTGCAACACACGAAGTAAAGTATATCTTCAATCAATGAAGACTTACATTCTGAGTGTGAATACATTAACATGGAATTTGACTTCAGAGCGCCACGATAATTGTGCGCCGTGTCTGGGTCTAATACTTCCTATACGGTGGGTAACGCGACCACCAAAATTTCTTGGTTTGAAGTGTTTCACTCATGGCGTTATTGTTGAAGATCTTCGCATTTGATTTGACTTCAACTTTTCAACTTATCTTCATGATTTACTTCACTATGTTGATCTGATTGCTTTTTCACACACACACACATATATATATATATATATATATATATATATATATATATATACACTAGTATTCTGTCCTCTACAGCATTCACTTATAGCTATGTCTTCATTGTTGAATCTTTTTGAACTAAGTGAATGTGATCGGACCCTAATCTCTCTATGCTTACTATCTCAAACTCTATCTGTCCAAATCATATGCATTCTATTGAAACTGTCGAATGTCTTCTCCGCATCCTTGTATGCAGAAGACACAGAGACAAACATTAAGTCTGTTAAATGATTCATCCTTATTGACTGAAATCCGGAGAAGACGGAACGACCATCCGACAAACTTGGCGGGCGTGGGAACGTGGGACAACTCTGAGTATGTTGCATGCTTGCCACGTGTTCCTCAGATGTGAACAGGCAGGGGCACCTGCGTAATTGCGCTGTGCTGCACACCTTCTTATAAATACGTGCCCCCTGTGGTCAAGAAAACCTTCTTCCACCTCTCCACCTCGTCAAAACCCTAGCGCCACCGCTAGCTCTCGACGACGCCGGCGACGAAGCGCTTAGCTGCTGCAACTTCTCCGACGTCGTCCTCATGCCGGCCGCGGGCATCGTCCTCTCCGCCGCCGCCGTAGGTGTCCTCCGTCGCCAAGTTAGGGCACGGTGGATTGAACTGCTCGGTCTCCTTTCATCCCATCTAGCAGTTCATCGTGTGGTAAATATAACTCTATTTTTACCATATTTTTGATCCTCAATGATTCATCCAATTTACCAAAATTGGTTTCCGTCTATACAAAATTAGATCTACTCTGTCTGCATCTCATACTGCCTAGAATATTCACTTAAGCTTCATATCTAGTTAGATTCCTCACTTGTACTTATTCACGGATTCGTACAAATCTGGAACCGACTCTCAACATATAAGTGAATGTCTTCGCAACATGAGGTCAATGTCTTCAAACTGATTTATCTTCAAAATCTTCTGAGAATGCATATGACCTCTCCCCCTTCCCTCGCATCTCTAATGCTGTCACAAGTACATGTCCATGGGAGAATCCCTAGGTTCTCGTAGTCTGCATTCGTTTGCAGAATTCTTACAGCAACACATTGAATCTCCCAAAGCTAGTTCCTGTCTGACCAGCAAGCGAAAGCCTTTGAAGCCTTTGAACATATTGAAACCATTCAGTTTGAAGTTCATGGCTATGGAGAAATCTGTAAGGAAGGGTGGCAGACAGCGTCGAGGGGGAACATCAAAGGATCTGCCTGATGATCTTGCAGAAATCTACAAAACAGATCCTAAAGAGGATTATAATCAGCGCAAGACACGAATCCAATGGATTCAACACTATTTGGCTGAACAATGGTTCAAGTACAAATTCGTGACCCAGGAGTACACTAAGAAGAATGCTATCAAGAGTCCTTGGGGTGATATTCTCTATCGAGGCCCTCCCCCCAAGAACAAAGATGAAGCCATTGCACAAGAATTCTGTCCTTGTATGGTCCGTGGACCACAGCCTGAGAATGCCGATCCTTCATCATTGCTCTGGTGTCGTGACGATAATCTCTTCAAGCGCAACTTCCGGTATGCGAAGGCATCGGCAAAGGAGAACAAGAAGTCATGGGGATTAGACTTCAATCCTGGTCCCTCTGCTCCCCATGATGATGGCACATGTGAAGCGGAAGAAAATAGAATTGGCCCCTTTTCAAACCTTGATGGCTTCATCTCTTACATCTTGGTGCATGGTGCCAAAGTTGATCATTCTGATAATGATGTTGATTCTGATGAAGCCCCAACTCCTCCTCCAAGGCCGCAGAAGCCAAAGAAAATTAAGGCTTCAACATCAGCTGCACCTCCAAAAGCTTCTCGTGTGAAGCCAATGGCCACTGCACCTCCTGAAGATAGTGTGCAGTCTGAAGATCTTTCACGCATCTCCAAGAAGACGGAGAAGAAAAAGGAAATCATCAAGAGTACTGATCAGACTTTGACTCCTGCTGCCATTCTGCGTGAAGAGCACATTGATCTGTCCAGCGATGATGATCTTGCAGATGATGCTCTTGAGCAACTGATCAAGAGCAAGGAAGAAGCTGAGATCTTCAACAACTTGCCTCTCTTTGACGTGGCAATCATCCATAACTTCATTGATGAGTGGTTTAACACACCAAATCTCAGCTTTGATGATCTGCAACTTCCAATTGGCCTCAGCGTCACCTTCAATGGCGCCATTGCTTCTGAGCTAGCTATTGCTCAGCGCATCATCGAACTGAAGCACAAGATTAACTATGAAAAGGCTCAGTTCAAGAAGCATGTGGCCAAGCTTAGTGTGCAGGAAGTCAAGAACTTCAAGATCATGCTGCCCGAGCTCAAAGAAGCCTTTCACAAGAAGCGTGAAGAAGCTCGACGCTCTAGAGAGCGCATGAAGGGTCTGGCTGACAAGTGTGTGCTTGCCTACAATGAGGTAGAGAAGCGCAAGGCTCTTGGTCGTCCGGGCATCGACCCCAGGATGGCTGCAAAGAAGAAGAAATCGACTGTCCAATCTACACCTTCAAGGCAAGATGAACCTTACATTGTCTTCCCAAGAAGCATGACTGGCTCGAAGCCAAAAGTCATGTCAACCGCTTTAGAAAAGAAGAAGACGAGGGATGCAGAGGCTGAAGCCAGAAAACAGAAAACCTCAGAAGCCTCTGATGCTGCTCCCTCCAAGAAGAAGCGCAAGACCATGAAAAATCGGGCTGCTCCCACAGAGCCCCTTGTTGTTGAAGCCATCTCAGTGGTTCGTCCTGCATCTGCAACCCAAGAACTACGAATGACTGTTCATGAGCCTGCTTCCATAGAGGCTCCTGAAGCTGAAGAGATTCCAGCAGTTGATCCCATCACTGCTGAAGACATTGGTCACCATGACAATGTTGAAGATGATGAATTTCTTCCTCAGATTGAATACAATGTGGTATCATCGCCTGTTCTTACGAACATCGAAATCATCAGCATTGGTCGTCCTCTGACGCCAATTGCTTAGGATGCTTCATGGGCTGATCGCCCGCAACAGCAAGACTCCCCCAGTACTCCCCAACAACAACAAGTCACACCATCCGTGCAAGTTGAAGAGGATGAGGACCTGCCTACTCCATCTCCAAAGGCGTCGCCTGTATTACAAAGGCTTTGCAAAGGACCAAGGCCTCAAGTCCCTCTTCCGAGCGTTCTAGAAGGAGAAGTGCACCATCAACCTGTTGCACGCCAAGTGTTTTCAGAAGCCACTCCAACTGTGAATGTCTCCGTGTCTGAAGCCCCAGCGGCTGAAGACAATCCGGCTGCATCAGCCGAGGACGAACTTCAAGAAGAACGTGTCCCTACTCCCCCCATTCCTGAAGAAGCTGTTCATGAAGTGAACGTGTCTGTGCCTGACCCTCTAGCTCATTAAGTGGAGGTTGAAAACCTTGAGGCTGCCACCACCAACACCAATGAAGTCAATGACATAGTCATGGCTGAAGCTAATTTGGAGCCTGTCCCAAGCATCATACCAGAAGTCAATGCTGAAAATGCTCCTGAAGCTTCTTTGTGCAGCCCGAAGCCACCGTTGCTGCCACTACTCCTGTTCCGCCACCAAGGCCCTATACAATTGAGCAAGCATACAACCATGGCGAGCTAATCACAGTAAGATGGCCCGTTCTGGTCCCTCCGCTACTGTCTCTAGTCCTCAGTTTGACTATCACATTGAGCATAGGACTCAGGTCCAGAAGCCAAAGCCAAGACTGCCAAGGTTTCCAGGTACTGCCACATCTGTCAGGTCATTCAATGAAAATGGCTTCAAAAGCCACAACACATTCTTTGACAGCTCAAAGAACCCCTACACAAGGCCAAGAATATCATCAGATCGTTTCTAGAGTCATCAGCAACGAAGCTATTACTCCTGTGTTCTGTATGATCAAGGGCGCATTTTCCCTCATATGCGCCTCGATACTGAAGCCATTGTTGGGCTGCCATGCTTAGAAGAAGCACTTGACTGCTTTCGTGATGCTGGTCTGCTCAGCTTTGTGACAGACAAAGAACATTGGAATGAAGAGCTATTGCTTCAATTCTATGCAACCCTCCACATTCGCCGCTACAATAGAGATACAAAGACATGGGTTCTCGAGTGGATGACAGGAAATGTTCATCATGAAGCCAAAGCTCTTGACATCATTGAGCTTACAGGCCTATCCACTCCCGGAGAGCTATATGAACCTGGTTGTCAAAACCACCGCAATGCACTAGAGAGCATCTTCCATAAGCCTGAACCCAACATGAGCCAGATGTTGAGCATGATGAAGCCATTGCCTCATGACGCTGAATACCCAAAGGAGTTCTTTGTTGATGACCTTGAGTATCTGCCGCGCACCATATATCACATCATCAGGCGGACTCTATGGCCTATCAAAGGACATTCATCAGCTGCAAAACTTGAAGGAGCCATGAAGACATTGGTCTTTTACATCCTCAATGGCATCAACTTCAATGCGCAAGATTTCTTCATCAGGAAACTGGCTGCATCTGGATCTGACCTTTTCGGACTGAAATTCTATGCTCCATGGGTCATGCGCCTCATTAAGCAACATTCCGCTGTCAACTATCAACCCTCTGCTCGCAATCATGTGATCTTTCTACCAGAGGTTGATATGTCAGTTGAAGCCATATACCCTGAACCTGCCAAGAAGCCTCTTTGTCTTCAAAATGCTGAACATCAAAGCTTCACTCAGCCTATGGAAGGAGTCCAAGCTGTCACACGTGTCTATCCGATGGCTGGAAACATTCGTCTACCTCATCGTGCGCCAACTGAAGCTACTGCGAGCACCATTGCTCAAAGGCCTCGGAAGCGCTCTCGGGTCCTAAATGACCGAGAACTTCTTGTGGCCCTGCATCAGAAACAAGATAAGCATCATTTTTGGCTCAAGCGTCAGATGCAAAGCCTCTTGGTGGATGTAAATCGCATTCGAAACCTTGCCACCAAGAATGCATTTGTCACTCACGAAACTTGTCGGCGATCATGGAAGAGTTTGACCCTGCTCAGTGCTGAAGCAGATCTTCAAGACAATGGCTTCACTGAAAGATTCAAGTTTGACTCCACTCCTCCACGGAATGCTGTCCTACGAAGAAGTCCATCTCTTGAAGACTCTGACTATTCTTCCTCCGCGGCAACTGTGCATGCCAATATGATCGATGATGAAGACGATGCTACTTCACCACCCCCTACTTCTGTACACATCGACACTGCACCAAGTTCGTCTGCACCGCCAAACAACAACAACAACCCTACTACTCCTCATGAGGACGAGTAGATGCTCTATGTCTTCAAACCTTTTTGGTCATTACTGACAAAAGGGGGAGAAGCATATGGGTTGATAGTCTTCAAGCGGGTTCATAAGGGAGGTTGCTTTATATTTTTGCCTAGTGCTTACAACTCTTGCGTTTTTGATACACTTCGTTCTTTGAGTTGTAACACTTAAACTTGATGGTCATCTGCTACTCATTTGCGTTTCCACGTGCGATGATAACTTCTGAACTTAGATCATTCTGCAGACGTCCATTTTTCATTATGCATGTCATTCTCTTAGTTATATCACTTCGTGCATGATGAATTATCTTCATAAGTTGAAGAGGATCTCCACAAGTACAACCTGCCATGTGCATTTGCATTCCAAAAGCAAATTATTTATATGCACATCTTCAGGGGGAGCCCTTGCCACTTATGAAGACAATACACTATCCTTTACAATTTCACATACTTCTTTCCCGTTGAAAACTTCAACCAGTTTGTCATCAATCACCAAAAAGGGGGATATTGTAAGTGCATCTAGTGCCACCCCTAGTTGGTTTCGGAGTATTGACGACAAAGTTGGTTGAGGGACTAATGCGTTTGTGAGAATTGCAGGATAATGCAGGAAGTGTCCCTCATTGATTCGGTTTACCTACCGGAGATGACCCCTAAAAATGTATGAAGACATTGAAGACAATGGTGGTGTGTGAAGATATTCACACTGAAGACTATTACATAAGAAGACATTGAGTGAAGACTATGGAGCGCGAAGACTGAGTTGTTTCGTTGTTTCCTTTTCTTCTTTGTTGAGTCATAGGAACCATCGTACTGTTAAGTGGGGTCCAAGTGAACAAAGTTAGAGTGACTGAAGTGATGCTCAACCCAAATCCTATGTCTTCGAGCAAAGACAATGAGAGCAAATCTTATCCAGAGCTGGATGAGTCAGCTTTGCTTGTAGCCCAAGTAAAGTTGCCGTGTGTGTTTGAAATCTGACCGTTGGAACACGTGTCAGTTCCTTAGTGACCTAGGGTCATTTCGGACATATCAGGTCGGGTTGCCTTGTGGCTATAAATAGCCCACCCCCTACACCATAAATTGGTGGCTGCTCAGAGTTAGTTTACGGCTTTTGTCGTTTTGAGAGCAACCCACCTCGAAGCCTTTGAGAGATAAATCCTTGCGAGGACAAAGCCCAAACACCCAAAGCCAAAGAGTGTTAGGCATCACTAAAGTCTTTCTGTCTGTGTGACTTGAAGACTTATTACACTTGAGGACTGTGTATCCTCCAGCCGGTTAGGCGTCGCGTTCTGAGCATCCAAGAGTCATTGTGGATTGCCGGTGAACGAAGTCTGTGAAGGTTCGGAAGTCTACCTTGAAGACTTACCAGAGTGATTGGGGGAGGACTGTGTGTCCTTAGCTCAAGGGGAATAAGGTGAAGACGCGGTCTTCTGAGTTGAATCTCAGCCTCCCTAACGAGACGTACAGTTGTCACAGTAACTGGAACTGGTCCAACAAATCCTATGTCTTCAACAAGTGACTTGTTCTATCCCTTCCCTCCTTTACTTTGAGTTTGTCTTCGTGAAGTCATTGCCTATTTGTCCTATCTGTTTGACTTCATAGCTTGACTACTATCGTTGATTGGCTTCATACTATCTTCCATCCTGATCCTTACTACCTAGTTGCTATTAGTCTTTGTACGTTCACATTATTGCATACTTGACTATGGCTTGCTTGTTGTAGTTTATCTTCCGCTGCATATCTATTAGGTCATTTCTATTGTTTGTCTTCGAAACTTCCATGTTTTGAAGACTTTGATAAAAATCGCCTATTCACCCTCCCCTCTAGTCGATAACTAGCACTTTCAAAGTTCAAGCCAGACCTGCCCCTGCGCTACGATGGCACGGCTGACCCTGCTGAGTTCCTCCAGCTCTACGAGTTGGGCAGCGAAGCCGCCAACGGGGATGAGAAGGTCATGGTGAACTGGTTCCCCATGGCGCTCAAGGACGGCGCCCGCACCTGACTCCTGAACCTTGCTCCAGGCACGATATCCTCCTGGGACTAGATGCGCACCCGATTGATCATCAACTTCCAAGGCACCCGCGACCGGCCCCGGCCATGCGTGACTTGCGCCGCATCAAGCAGCAGCCGGGAGAGACCTTGCAGAAGTTCATCCAGCGCTTCAACAACGCTCGCCTTAAGATCCCCAAGGTGTCCAAGGAGGCCATCATCTCAGCCTTCTCCAACGGCGTGCGTGACGTCAAGATGAAGGAGGAGCTCGCAATCCATGAAGACCTGTGCACCTCCCTGGAGCTGTTCAATCTGGCGACCAAGTGCGCTAGGGCTGAGGAAGGGCGCCTGTCCCTCCTCGAGCTGCTAGTTGCTGACCAAGAAGAGAAGAAGCCCAAGACCTTGGACGTGAAGCGCAAGGGGGCTGCAGTGCTTGCAGCAGAGCCAGACACCAAGCAAGGTAGGGATCATCCTGAGTCATCCAAGGGCAGCCGGTACTGCGTGTACCACGACCTCCATACCCACAACACTAACGAATGCCAAGAGCTCAGGACCGTGCGAGACGTACGTGCCAGCCGACGCCCCAAGCGCAGCGACCGGGGCTATGGCCGAGGAGGAGGAAGAGGTGGAGGACAATGGGAAGACCGTGGCCCACGCCAAGGGTGGCGCGACCGACCTCGCAAGGACCGCTGGCAGGACCAGCCTCGTGAGGGAGGTTGGCGCGACCCACCTCATGAGGGGGGTTGGAGAGATCAGCCTCGCGAGGATCGCCCACAAGGCAATGTGGGCCTCCCACCTCTGCCGCCACAGCCAAGGAGGAACGAAGACCATCACCAGGACGAGGGGGCTAGGGGCTTCCAGGAGCCGCGCGCTATCGCTTGCATCTTGGGCGGCGCTCAAGCCCCGGCCTCTCAGCGCATCTTCAAGCAGTTTGCCCGCGAGGTGAATGCAGTCCTTCCCAAGCTTGAGGCCACACGCCCTCTTAGGTGGTCATCATGCGCTATCATGTTCAGCTCGCGGATCAGCTCAAGTGCACGGCCACAGTCGGAGTCCTCCCGATGCTTTGCTCCCCAATCATCAGCAATGTGCAAGTCACGAGGACCCTCATCGATGGCAGAGCGGGGCTCAATGTCCTATCCATCGAGACATTCAACAATCTCCAAGTGCCATACAATCAACAACAGCCGACCAAGCCTTTCTCAGGAGTCACTGATGGTTCCATAGTTCCGATAGGGCAGGTCCGCCTTCCTGTCACCTTCGGGCAGCGCAACAACTACCGCACCGAGCTCATTGACTTCGACGTCGCTCACATCCGCCTGCCGTACAATGCCATCCTCGGGTACGCAGCCCTGGCCAAGTTCATGGCCGTGACCCATCACGGCTACAATGTCCTCAAGATGGCAGGAAGCGGTGGAGTAATCACGGTGCCCTGTGAAGAGAGAGACGCTGTGTGCTCTCTAGAACGCGCTTTCCAAGACGCATCAATTGAAGACCCAGATCACTTAAGCGGGAGGCTTCCCGAAGCCGCCCCCAAGAAGAAGAAGACATTGCCTGGCCCGACCCCTCGGGAGGCAGGCCCCTCAGGGTCCACGCCATTCAGGGGGCACCTCCTTCTGTCGCATAGGAAGATGCGCCCGACGCCCTCCTCGAGCAAGGCTCGGGGGCTCTCTCCTGGGGGGCCATCGACTTTGCTAGGATCACGAGGGAGGCGCTCGGGCACCACTTGGAGGCATCCTTCAAGGCACGTTTCCCCCAAGAAGGAGCAAGACAAGGAGGGCCAAACCCCCAGGAGTTCATCAGCGAGATCATTCAGGAGCTGCAGGAGTCAAGAGTCATGAGCTGCAACTGCCGCTTACCCACCGTAGCTCCCCATCCAGGCGAGGATGGTGGGCTGCGCGTCTGCATCGACATACCAGGACTCAACCGAGCCGCCTCTCAGGAGCGCCTCTGGCCCTCACGCGTGGGACGCTGCGAAGGTCCACCCCACAGCTATGTTCGCATGCCTCACGGCCTGCCGAACGCGGCTGCGGTGCGTCAGCGCATCATGAGGAGAATCTTGGAGGCTTAGGTGGTCAGGCGTTCCGCAGTCCTGTTGGAGGTGTAGATGGTCCGCGAGGAGCCTCCAGCGCCTTCGGAGCCTCCCGAGGCCTCGGGGCCTGGGGGCTCGTGAAGATCGTCTCCTGCAGCACACGCCATCCGCCACTTCAGCATCCCTTCATCTTCAACATCGTCAGGTGACATCCTTCGAGTTTCATTTTCAGCTGGGAGCGCCCCCCCAGGGCTGCATCATTCCCAGGCCGCGTGGGTCCGTCCCTGCAGCATGTATCCCTTTAGTCCATGTTTTCAGCTTACTTTATCGGGGGCACCCCTCGGGCTAAATTATCCCAAGCTACCCGAGCCAGACCCGGTGGCATGTATCCCTCTCGCGTTTATTCGGGTCGTGCTTTTGACCCATCATTATCGTTATGTGATATTTGCCTATGGCACCCTTCTTTCTTCATGTCGGCTGCTTGCACGTTAAAGGGGGGGGGGTACCTGAGCATCGCGACTCATGGGCTCTTACTGGCTCTCCAGCCCTCACCCTCTGGCCTTGACCACGGCATCGCGACCTGGCATACTAGCGACGGCTGAGGCCAGCTCGAGGGCTGGGACCCGAGGACGTAGAGCACCGACATCTAACCAAACCTTCAGGGACACATTACAAGAAAAGGCCCAGAGCCAGGCGCAACCCGCCTTGAGGTAGGGCCCCGTAAGTCCCGCGCTGGCTCACGGGTGCCCAGATACACCTCGCGAGGCCCTACCGTGCCAGCCACGTGTCAGGGCGGGGATGTACACGCCCCGGGGGCTCCTCCCGGAGGGGAGCCCCATCCCACGCACCAGTGGAAGCACCATGCTCCATGCTGGCTGATGACACTGCCGAGGAGCGGCTATGCCCGTACACATACGGAAGCGCTATGCTCCGCGTTGGTGATAAACAACTGAGGGTGGCCCCCGGCTGCATCAACCTTAGGGAGCCCAGAGCTCAATGTTCGGCCTCATTGTAACGCCTCCCCTCGGGAGCGCCGCGCGAGGGGGCTGGGCACGGGGGCTGCGCCAGGGTCACGCCCAGGCGCACGCCACCCAGCCAGGCCCCTCGGGCCTGGTTCGTCGCACGCATCTCCCTGAGCGGAGCCAAGGTACGAAGGCCGTTTGAATGTTAAGGGGGACTCCTGAGCATCGCGACTCGGGTGCCTAACTGGTCACGTAGCCCCTCACCCCTTAGTTCCGAAAGGCTAACGGCGGTTGAGGTATGCGCGGGGCCAGGCCCTGCCGACGTAGAATGGTAAATTCACCCATGCATCTCACCTCCCTACTTGCTATTCGTGCGTCAAGGGGGACTCCTGAGCATCGCAACTCTGGAGCCTAACTTGTCACGTAGCCCCTCACTCCTTGGTCCCGTCCTGGTTTCCGGTCAGGGCTAACGGCTGCTGAGGTATGCGCGGGGCCGGGCTCTGCCAACGTAGAACACAAGCAAGTAGGAAGGAAAAACACAAATCTCCAGAAATTCAAAAGCAAATATTACAGTGCATAGAGTACTTTGACAATGCCAAACACAAGTTTAAACGCCTCCACGACGCAGAATGCATGTTGCAGGAATTTAAAGTAGGACGGGAGCCGCGAAGGGATCACTTTTCGGTGGCGCCATCGCTGGTGACGGTGCTACGCTGGGCAGCTTTGCCTCGTGGAGCTTCAAGACCGGCAGCGCCTCACTTCGGCTTGGTGCTGAAGGCCCGGAACTTCGCCGGCAGAGCCTCCGCGCGACCCTTCACGGCCTCGGCAGCGACAACAGCAAGCTCGCCGCTCACAGGTTCCAGCAGGCTGTCGAGGTCAACGCTGGGGTCGCGGAGGTAGACGTGGGTAAGGATGCGCGTTAGCGCCGCAGAAGCAAGGACGCGCGTTAGCGCCGCAGAAGCAAGGATGCGCGCCTCAGCCTCAGCCGTAGGGCCAAGGACGAGGGCGACATCTTCAAGGGCACGGACCAGGAAGGGAAGCAGCTTGGTGGGGCCCTCCTTGGCGCCAGCCAGCGGGCTTTCTAGGCCGCTGTCGTACAACGACTTCAGCAGGGTGCGAGCCTTCACCTCCAGCTTCGTGAAGGCCACGCGGTCCTCGGCTAGGACTCGCGCCTTGCCGTCCAGCTCGCTCTTCTTCGCCTCAAACGCCTGCTCCAGCGTGCCCAAGCGGCCTTGGCATTCGTCGAGCTCGGCGTCCCGGTCCTTGGCGGCAGCCTTGCGGGCCCTCATGCCTTCCTCCTTCTCCTGGCGGACACGGGCCTCCTCGACAAGCTGGTCGCGCAGGCCTTGCAGTTCGCTCTCCAGCACCTTGTAGCGGCCCTGGACATCCGCAACCTCACCCAAGGCGGCATTGCAAGCAGCCTTCGCCTCAAGGACGGCCTGCTTCTCCTCGTCGCAGGCTGTCGCGGCCTGAGCCAGCGCCGATCGGATCGAAGCATCAGAGCGGACCCAGCCAGAGACCAACTCCAGGCGCCCAGCCACCAAGCGAGGGTCGGCGCCCAGAAGATCTTTCCACAGCCGGTCCAACTCAGCAGCAGCACGATCCAGAACAGTAGGAGGAGTCAGAGAGACATCGGTTGGCAGAGTAGGAGGTGAAGACGGCAGCGTAATCACAGCGCCATGAGTCAGTGCCTTCTACGCCCCGACGACCGCGGCAGTGGCACCAGGCAAAGACACCGCGGGAATCGCTTGTGCCATAGGGGCTGAGCTCGCTCCAGCTGGCCCCGCCAGGCCTCGTGAGGACGACTGGGCAGGAGAGGCCCTCGTCTTGTCGCCCCCTTCTCCCGCGGATGGGGGTGCTGCCTCAGACGGAGCCTCAGGAGCCCCTTTCAACTTCTTTGCCGCAAGCACCGGCCTGGCCAAGGAATATGGACGTCAAGCTTCAACAACAAAGCAGGAAGCAATCGAGAATCGAGCACTTACCCGTCGTCGCTCGCGGGCTCAAGCAACCTCGGACCAAACTTGAAGCCCGAGAGCCTGACGCTGGGGTCAACTTCAAGAGGCTCGGGAGCAGGAGGCGTGTCCGCAGATTGCCTCAGAGTCGGAGCGGACCTACGGGGAACCAACCCCGTCCTGTCCTTCTTCGGGATCAAGGGAGATCTCTCGCCACCCCGCTCGTCGCCGTCCTCGTCGTTATCCGGCATGAGGCGAAGGGCGCGTGACCTACACCTAGGGAGGGGCGTTCTCAACTCCCCGTTGGTCGCCTCCGAATCGGGCTCCTCGTCCTCCTCCTCTCCTCTGGAGTCGCTGGAGGATACATTCACTGTCGCCAGGGCCGCCGGAGCCTCAGGAACCTCCGCGAGCACAGGTCTGCCATCGTTGAAAGCGCACATGGAGTTCACCACCTGCTCCCAATCATCCCGAAGGAACAAGGGCACAGGAGCATCCTCCAACCTCGCCACGTTTCCCCCAACCAAGGATTGGAGGACCGCAGTCAGATCCTTGCCGGCCAGGGCTTCGGGGTTCGAGAGAAGGGCGGCATCGGCCCTCCTGAGCTTCCACAGTGGAAGCGAGTGTTCCCGGAGCGGAGCCACATGATGCTCCAGGAACTCCCTCAGGAGCGACGCCCCGGTCAGCTTCGCCGTCTCCATGTTGTCCGGCCATAGGTCCGCGTCCATCTTATCCAACACCGGCCTCGCGCGGGGATCAATGAGCTCCACGCGGGACCAAGCATCAACAGACTTGGGCTGCCCCGTGGGAAGAATCAGCCTGGGATGGGTGCGCCCAGCATCCACCATGACCCACTTGCTCCTGAAGCCCTCGATTCTCTTCCCGGGCTTCGAGATGGCGTTAGAGCTACTGTGCATGACAAAGCTCACGCACGCGGTGATGGAGCCGCGGGAGACCCAGAGGTAGAAGTAATGACGCAACAAGGCCACCGAAGGCCTCACCCCTACATGAGCCTCACAGTAGTAGGCGAAGATCGCCAGGAGAAGAACGGAGTTGGGATGGAGGTGTAGAGCTTGCAGATTGTAATGGTGGAGAACAGAAAGGAAGAACTCAGAAAAAGGGGGCACCAGACAAGCGGCGATGGCGCTCACGAAGAGCGGGTGGAAGGTGTTTCCTCTACCCTCGGGAAGGGCAGAGCCGGCCTTGAGCGCGGCCGCCCCGTCGTTGCCTTGCGCCGCTATCATCTGGCGCGTCCGAGCAAGATTCTTCTCCGACACAGTCGGAGGATCCAAGGCGGTCGAGTACCATGCTTCGGCTGGGGTCGGGCGAGGCGCTATGCCGTGCTAGGATGCAGGGTTGGAGTAGATCTGGGGATTTTGGAAGCAAGAAGGGCAAGAGCAAGAAAGGCGATCTGGGCAGTGAAGGAGAAGGTAAAGAAGGTAAGCACGGGCGGGTGCCGCTCCCTTATCAGTTTGTGCAGTTGCCAAGGTGTCGTGGGGGAGCCAGGGCACCCATGTCCAATCAATCGCCACGCGGCGCCCAAGGCCGCAGGCTATTGGGGTCCGTGGCGCTTCGCACTTGCCTCTTCGCTTCTCTGCTAAGCCAAGTCCGAGCGTGCCTTGGGCCCAGGGGCTACTGTCGGTGTTCTGGGAATGGGGGTACCCAGATTTGCCTGCCTGCGGCCTGCAGCGTGGCTGAAGGAGTGGCCCAGTATGGCCCGTCTTCATCGACAGTTGCTCAAGACCCTCGCAAGGGG
>NC_057795.1:466946452-466947240 GCF_018294505.1 Triticum aestivum | reverse complement strand
GGAGGCGAAGAGATCAAGGTGGGGTACCTCACGAGGTGCCCGTGAAGCAAGCCATGACGACCAGGGCCAGGCGATCGCCGGCCTGCGAGTCCTTGTTTCCCCTTTGGTGCAAAGGGGGCAAGCGCAGGCAAGGGTATCAACCAAAGGCAACCATTTCGGTGCAACAAGACCAAGACCAGCAGGGCGACAGAACGGAGGTCATCGTGGAGCCCAAGCCAGCGTCATCGTCAGGGTCTTTGGCAGGCGAGGACCAACTTTAGTCAGGATAATTGTACTAGATGTTCCCCTTCAAAATGGCCAATTGTTGGCGCCCTTCCCGCTCAATATTTGGGAAGAGGCCCAGGGCCTCCGCCTATAAATAGGACTAGCCACCCCGAGGGTAGAGGCACCTGATCCATCGGCATCTGATTTGGAGACCAACCAGAGAGAAGAACCTTGGGCAACACCATCATAAGAATAGACCCTCACAAGGCTGTTCTTCCCTTGTATTGTTCATCATCAGCCCCAGAGGCAATCCACCACACCACACACTGGAGTAGGGTATTACACCACAATGGTGGCCTAAACCAGTATAAGTCTTGTGTCCTTTGTGTTGTTCTTCGTGTAGTTTAGATCCTAGTGAGGCGATGAGACATGAGTAGGCTGGGGGTGTGATCTCCGTGTGCACCCCAGTGTTCGAACCTCAAGGGTCTGCCCGAACCCGAAATCCGACAGCGGCGGTGGGGTCAGCGGTGAGGGCGGCGTCCGGCAGCGGCGGGGCGTTGGCGCGGGGGCCGGGGCAATGGCTG
>NC_057795.1:466884596-466945953 GCF_018294505.1 Triticum aestivum | reverse complement strand
GGTTATAAAGGCCGGCCAGGGCGAGTCCTAGTTGGGCACGGCCCGGCTAGGTTGGTTGATTTTTTAAAAATAATTCTGCGTAGAAAAACAAAGAAAAGAAATACTAAACGGACTCCAAAAATTCTGAAATAAATTTTCCCTATCATCTAAGAATATAGAGGACAAACTGAACATTTATTTGGGCTTCTATTGCAATTTTGAAAAATGCATATTTTTCCTAATTCAAATAAAATAGCGATAAAACTCCGAATAAAATCCTTATTTGATTTTAATATTAAACCTCCAATATTTCTTTATTTCAGGGAAGTCATTTTATCCCCTCTCTTTTATTTTCATATAAGAAATATTTGAAGAGAAAAATAATTAAAATCAAACAATCCTCTTTTCAAATTTTGAGGAAACTCAAATATGAATTTAACGAAATCTCCAACTCTCTCCGTGGGTCCTTGAGTTGCGTAGAATTTCTAGGATCAAGCCAAAATGCAATAAAATGTGATATGCAATGATGATCTAATGTATAACATTCCAAATTGAAAATTTGGGATGTTACATTTGGCCATCAACCTTGGCATGCTTAATCATGACCGCTAACATATTTGCCACTATATTGAATAGCATGGGCTATAATAAGTCACCTCACTACTGCAGGATGCCGCTAATGCGACACTACGATCACAGACCCTTTGACAAAATTGTGTGTGATGCATTAATGGCAAATGGTGATGTAAAAAACCGTCAAAAAATATGCAAAATGTTTGATCCATTAATTGCAAACACGGTTCCGATTTTAGTTGTGTGTGCGATGCAGGGCACATGGTTGATCCATCCGAACTATTTGTGATGAGACATAACAACAGAAACATGCAGCCATATCAAGGCATGTGCGATATACGCCATACAGTTCACTCGGATGAACTGTTTGCTATTAAGGAGTGCAACGGAAATGGTTAGCCAGATCAAGGTGTGTGTGATATACGGCATACGGTTCACTCGGGCGAACTGTTTTCGATTAGGGAACACAATAGAAACGGTTCAACTATACAAGTTGTGTGTGATATGTGGCATACAGTTCACATAGATGAACTGTTTGCGATAAGTCAAAAGAACACAAACAAGTCATGTAAACAAGATGTGTGTGATATGCGACAAACAGCCGACTCGGATGAACTGTTTGCGATGAGAAATTACAACACATACGGTTACTACTGTTAATTCGTGTGTGATTCTGTGTGTAGAAAAAACTTTGAAATTAGCAAACTAGTTGCTTGCGGTGGCTAGGAGTATCGCACACGATGCATGTGCGAGTACTCGCGTGTGATGATTAGTACATTATACATATGTTTCCTTATGTTAACATGTGTGTGAATTTGCAATATGGACAGTTAATATGCAAATGCCTTCTGGACAGCGGACACACACTTAAACTCAATGAACTATGTACGATACTAATACTTTCCATGAAAATTTAAGAACTTGGCTAGCATCATTTGAGTAACATATATATATAATGGTTACACTATTCGACAAAAGGTGGATCTTCATAACACGGTTTTGACAACCATATGGTCCATATCTACATACTTAACATAGTAACAACTATCACATTTTAAGAGGCTGAGGTCCAACAACCATATGGTCCATATCTACATACTTAACATAGTAACAGCTAGCACATTTTAAGAGGCCGAGGGCCAACAACCGCAACTATCGGCTGGAAGTAGCTTGATCATGGAGACTCGAAATCTCATCAATGAAAAGGAAGGGCCCTCCCGTGCCTTGGTAGAGCATGAGTAGAACAGTGTCTCCAATTTTCCAATATGGATGCATTGCCACGACAAGTGAGAACTTGCTAATTTGAATGGTTCCATTTCTGCGGGAAATGCAGTACCTTGCAATCACTCTGGCGTTATTAGCAAGCATAAGTGTAATTCGAACAAGCCGGGAAATCGATCCAAGAACTGCTACAGCGGGCAATTTCTGTTGAAATGTAGAATAAAAATGAATTGTAACATATCGTTGAAGATATATATAGTTTATGAGCATCAACATAAAAATAATACATTGTATCGACATTTTGTGCACACAATTGGTCTTGTTAAATGTGTGCACCATAGGTATAATTAATCCCATCCAAAATCCAGTGTTCATATGTTGTGCTATCTACATCAGATTATCAACAAATTTTATGACATACTTCAAGTCCTTCTAGTGAAATTTGGTACGCTTAGTAACATACAAATAGTTCACTATGCATTCAACATATCCTGCTTAAAAGGTGCAACAATATTATTTATTCAGAACATGACAAAAGAATATATAGTGCGCATAAATTGGTAAATGTAATTTGTTAGTGCCTAGGAATGGAGTCAGAAAATGAAATCACAATTGGTTGCTTAAATAGTGATTAATTAGTTAGAACAAATACCCCAATTTTGGTAAGTAATATGCCAACATGGAGAAAGTTGAAAGGACAGTAACCTCGATCAGACTTTGATCGGCTAATGACGCTGGAGAAGTAAACATCCATGTTAACTGGACCAGGTTGTGGTGCACACACTATAATTTTATTGCCAGCTTTCAGTTCATAACACTTAGACATTTTTCTCCAAGGGTACGCATCAAAATAAGAGTGACCATCTTTATCAAGTTTTACGCTAACCGTCATTGTAAATCCATGATGCATTGTCAATATGGCATCCATGGAGTCATCAACAAAGTAAAGCCCAAGATTTCCTTCTACTCTTGTTCCTGCAAAGCAAGGGATGTACTGCTTGAAATCAAAATTAAGATCGTAAATTAGATATATTGAAATAACAGAGTAAGATGCAAATATGGGAGTAACTGATAAAGCAGATCAATATATAGATGAAAGCAAAGTACAAAAATATATAATTAAAAATAGATAATGTAACAAAGATTTGATGCAAATATGAGAGTAACTGAATGAACAATACATCATATATTTGCCTAATATAGGAGCGGGGGCGGGGGGATCGGCTTCGACATCTAGGTTGCACGTGGCACCGTACCTTTTTATCCAAATGTAGCACCAGACGGTATATGTTCACAAATTTAGGCCATGCCGACCGTGGTAGGTTGAGATTGAACATATCGAGCACTCCCTGAAGTCATCCGGAATGGTGAGATAGAACTTCATTTCTGACTGGCTGCGACCACACTTGCCCGATTTGTGCTTGCATTATGGACACATGAATGAAAACCCTCAAATCAGCTAGAAGAAAAATGAATCCAGGGTGATTTACGCCGGTTGATTAACAACGACAGGCGGACTGTGATAAGATATGAATGAATATTTCGCTAAGTTGATTACCTTCTCCATGAGAAAAATCCCCTGCCCAATCCCGCAGAAAACCCTAATCGACCAGAGTCTAGAAAGTCGGTGCAGATAGGCGGCGGAAAGTGGTAGGGGCGAAATCCCGTGCCATCTGGAGCGCGACCTCCGCCCGCCGACGACAGCCGTCGAGCTTAGGGTGTAAGCCACGATAGAAGTTGATGAGGTGCAGAGTTGCGGAGAAATCTGCAGTGAGTGGGTAGGGACGAAGTGGGCGAGGGTTTTCTGTTTTCTTTTTGCATGTGTGTGTGAACACACACAGTTCGCAGATGTAACGGAGATGGATCGTGTGTGATAGTAAATTACCGATTGAAGGGGAATCCAAATTTCCTTTATCCTTTTTGTCCATGAGTTTATTTCTACGATGAACATAAACCCTGCAAATCACCATGTTCAAATTTGGCACTTTTCCGGATTCATTTACAATATTTAAGGGATTATGTGCATTTTCTAGGCATTGATGCACATAATTCAAATTCAAACGATTGGTGCATGAAAAGGTGCACGCGAACGGTCTGGAAAACCTTGATTGTGCTATTTAGTAAATTCTCATGCCTTTTACAAGGAATGGGTAGATATTTCACAGAAATGTATGGCAATAGTCAACCACAAACACGTCGTTTATTGATTTTTTAACTGTAGAAAATTGAAATACATGCTTGAAAAACATGATGGATGGCATGGTGCCATGGTATGGCCTCACCATGACCTGGTACAAATTTGAGAAGGTTTGGCTTATGTCGCCGTCCACGCCATTCATAAATCGAACCATCACCGAGGAATTTTCATGGTTTTGAGGGGGAAACCAGCAAGATTGAAGGGGTCAAGAATCCAAATTTCCTTCCTAGCTTGTAATTCGGTTTTTCTACAATCACCATACCCCCTCGAATGCAACATGTTCAAATTTTGCATTTTTCCGGGATCATTTACCATATTTAGGGGATTATGTGCATTTTCTAGGCATTAATACACATAATTCAAATTCAAACAATCGGTGCATGAAAAGGTGCACAAAAACGGTCTGGAAAAACCATACTCGTGGTATTTAGTAAATTATCATGCCTTTTACAAGGAATGGGCAGAGATTTCAAGGGAATGCGTGGCAATAGTCAACCACAAACGCATCATTTACTAGGTTATTGTAACCCCCCGGATTCGTTACGCTAGGTGTTTGCCAGTTATTCGCCGTCGTTGCCATGTCATTTGCTTGCGTGTTGCATATTGTCATGTCATCATGTGCATCTCATTTTGCATACGTGTTCGTTTCTTGCATCCGAGCATTTTCCCCATTGTCCGTTTTGCAATCCGGCACTCCTATGCCCTCTGGTGTTCCCTTTTTGTCTCTAGTTGTGATCAGGTGTTAAACTTTCTCGGAATGGCCGGTGGTTTGCCAAGCGGCCTTGGTATAGCACCGGTAGACCGCTTGTCAAGTTTCGTGCCATTTGGAGTAAGTTTGATACTCCAACGGTTAACCGCGTAGCCCAAACCCCCCTTCTCTTTGCAGCCCAACACCCCTTCAAAAGTGGCCCAAAACCCATCCAAAACCCCCTCCATGCTCTCGGTCGTTCAATCACGATCGCGTGGCCGAAAACCGCTCCTCATTTGGACTCTCCTAGCTCCCAGAAACTATAAATATGCCCTCCCCCCGAAAATTCGCGGATTAATTCTCCCCCCGAAACCCTAGCCCTCTCCCTCCTCGCGCCGCCGAACATGTCCGCCGGCGGCCGGACACGTCCACCGCCAGCCTCCACGTCACCCGGACCAATCTGGGGACGCCACATCACCCGCGCCGCCGCCCCAGCCTCTCGCGCGCCGCCACGTCGCCGCCCACCGCGCCCACTTCGTCACCAAGTCCCTGAGATTCTCAGCATTCTAGTGTCCTGTTCAACGCTTCATAACTCCGCATCCGTGGCTCCGTTTTGGGCGTGTAGCATATCAAATAGTTCGCCTCAACGAGTACTTCATTTCATTCTATTGCATCATGTTCTTTTGAGTTCATCTTGACGCCTGAATATTCGTTGCAAGAGTGCTATATGATGTTGTCTGCTGTCTGTTAACAGAACATGCACTTTTGTCATTTTTGCCATGATTGATGTGTGCATCCTATGAGGTTGATGTCTACATGTGTTTTGAACTATGCCATGCCATCTTTATAGTGGTGTATGTCATGTATTTTTGTGATCAATGTGGTGACTAGCACAAGCATGTAAACTAGGCTTCGTGATGTAGCTAATTTTAGTCCCTGTTCTGCTGTTATTTTGATGCCATGTAAACATGATGCTACAGAGAGATCCATGCATATTTTGAGATACTTCAGTAAGGATGTTTTGAACATATGGTTTTCCTCTATCCATTCATACCGCTGTTTGAAATTATGGAGTAGTCTAGCATGTTATTTGCTTGCTCTACTTTTGCTACAAAATGTTTCCTGGCCGATTGTTTACATGCTATTCAATTTTGCCAAGGTTGTTGTAGTTGATCTTTGCATGCTATGAACTTGTTCTTGCCTTGGTTTGTTTCATAATCATGTCTTCTTGCTGATGCTATGCTTATCTTGTCATGCAATGACTTGTGGTGAGTGAATCAAGCTTTTTAAGTAGTCTACTTGCTGTTGCTGTTTTGCTAGGCTGAATCTGTTATTTCGTGATGCTATGTAAACCTGCTGCTACAAGTCATTCTATGCATAATCTGGAGATGTTCACTAAGGGTGTTTTGTTCTACATGTCATGCTCTATCCATCCATGCCCTTGGTTGCATTTATAGCCTGCTCTAGCTTGTTGTAATCTTGTCCTCAAGTTGCTAAATAATGCTGCTGTCAGCCTGTTAACATTAAGTTCAGTTGTTGCCATGATTGTTGTTAGTGATACATGCACCCTATGAACTTGCTATTGCCATGCTTAGCTTAATAAACATGTCTTCTTACTGTTGGTTGCCTTGCCATGCCATGTATTGCTCTGTGGTGAGTGGTACAAGCTCAGCAACGTGCCTTCTTATCGTTGTTCCTACCACGTTTGAATCTGTAATATAACTTGCCATGTTTACATGGGTGCCATCATATTTTCTGTTCCTTTTTGGCTCATGGTCAGTAAAGGACTTTTGTTCTATGCATTTAGTAGTATCATGCCATGCCTTTGTTTGCCATGATAAGTTCCTGTAACATGTTGTTTGGTAGCTCTAAGCATTGCAACCTGATGTTATTTTCTGCAAAGCCTGAACTGTTATTATTTGCAATCTTGCCATGTGTGTTTCAGCATGTTCTAGTGATTTCTGGAGATAGCTCAGTGTTCATGTTTTATTATGCTTTACTTGTACATCATGTCCATGCCTTTTGTTTTCTTTTTGAGGTCCTTTAGCATGTTGTTTTGATGCTTGCAATATGCCTAGTTGCTGTTTTGGACAGATTGTTGCTATAACTTGTATAGTGTGTGTGTATTGCACCGTTGCTCCGTTTTGAGAGTGCTCTATATGAAACTTGCTTAGAATTGCATGTAGTTTCATATTATCATGTTGCATCCTTGTTTTTGTGTGTTTTCTTGATGTTTGTATGCATTTTTGCATCAATGCCATGTTTAACATGTTTTGCTCATATCTTCTAGGCCGTATCTCCGAACTAAATGAACTTTATATGTAACTTGACTAGAATTTCGTGTAGATCATCTTGGTGCATCTTAACTTGCTGTTTAACAACTTGAACATAAGGTTTATTCAGATCTGGACCAATTTTGAAATTTGCATATGAGGACTTACCGGAATTGTTATATGTTGTTCCCGGCCTCATTTAAACTTGCCTTGATGTGTTGCTCTTGTTTGCATCATCTCTTGCCATGAGTAGCTTCATGTAGCTTTGTCATGCATCATACTTGGTTGAGCATCATGTCTTGTTCTTGTGTGGTGTGTTTACCATGTTGTGTGCTTCTTCTCGATAGTACCCGTATCGTTGCGATCGTGAGGATTCGTTCGTCTACGCTTGGCTCATCTTCGTGGCTTCATCTTCTTCATGGACTCGTTCTTCTTCCTTGCAGGATTTCAGGCAAGATGACCGCTACCCTGGATCTCACTACTATCATTGCTATGCTAGTTGATTCGTTCTATCGCTATGCTACGCTACCTATCAGCTGTTCTTCAAGCCTTCCCAAATTGCCATGAACCTCTAACCTTTGACACACTTCCTAGCAAACCATTGCTTGGCTATGTTACTGCTTTGCTCAGCCCTCTTATAGCGTTGCTAGTTGCAGGTTAAGTTGAAGATTGCTCCATGGTGGACAGGATTATGTTGGGATATCACAATATCTCTTGTTTTATTAATGCATCTATATACTTGGTAAAGGGTGGAAGGCTTGGCCTTATGCCTGGTGTTTTGTTCCACTCTTTCCGCCCCTAGTTTCCGTCATACCGGTGTTATGTTCCCGGATTTTGCGTTCCTTACGCGGTTGGGTGATTTATGGGACCCCCTTGACAGTTTGCTTTGAATAAAACTCCTCCAGCAAGGCCCAACCTTGGTTTTACATTTGCCTCACCTACCCCTTTTTCCCTTGGGAGTCACGCTCTCGAGGGTCATCTTTCTTTTATCCCCCCTGGGCCAGTGCTCGTCGTGAGTGTTGGTCCAACCTGTCAGCCGCCGGTGGCCACCAGGGGCAACTCTGGGCTGGCCTACCGGAAGTTTGGACAATCTGGTGTACCCTAAGAACGAGATATGTGCAGCTCCTATCAGGATTTGTCGGCACATTCGGGCGGCTTTGCTGGTCTTGTTTTACCATTGTCAAAATGTCTTGTAAACCGGGATTCCGAGTCTGACCGGGTCTTCCTGGGAGAAGGTATATCCTTCATTGATCGCGAGAGCTTATCATGGGCTAAGTTGGGACACCCCTGCAGGGTATAATCTTTCGAAAGCCGTGCCTGCGGTTATAGGAAGATGGGAATTTGTTAATGTCCGATTGTAGATAACTTGACACCAGATCCGAATTAAAACGCATCAACCGTGTGTGTAGCCGTGATGGTCTCTTTTCGGTGGAGTCCAGGAAGTGAACACGGTTTTGGGTTATGATTGATGTAAGTAGGAGTTCAGGATCACTTCTTGATCATTGCTAGTTTCACTACCGTTCCGCTTGCTCTCTTCTCGCTCTTATTTGCATATGTTAGCCACCATATATGCTTAGTCGCTGCTGCAGCCTCACCACTTTACCCCTTCCTTTCCCTTTAAGCTTTGCTAGTCTTGATACCCATGGTAATGGGATTGCTGAGTCCTCGTGCCTCACAGATTACTACAACAACAGTTGCAGGTATAGGTTTTGCGATGATCATGACGCGAGAGCGATGTTTGCTTGTTTTGGAGTTCTTCTTCTGCTCCTTCTTCGATCAGGGGATAGGGTCCAGGTCAGCAGCCTGGGCTAGTAGGGTGGATGTCGTTTGAGTTTCTGTTTGTGTTTCATCCGTAGTCGGATGGTGCTCTAATGTATTGTGATGTTGTATTCATGTGGCATTGTTTGCCTTTTGTATGTATCCCCATCTATTATGTAAGGTTGATGTAATGATATCCACCTTGTAAAAGCGTTTCAATATGCGGTTCTATCCTTGGTGGGACCTTCGAGTCTCTTTAGGATAGTATCGCATATTGGGCGTGACAGTTATCAACTATAGAAAAATGAAATGTGTGCTTGAAAAACATGACGCCTGGCATGGTGCCATGGTATGGCTTCACGGTGCCTTGGTAAAAATATGAGAAGGTTTGATTTAGGTCGTCATGCACGCCCTTCATAAACCGAACCATCACCGAGGAAGTTCCATGCTTTCGAGAGGGAAATCACCAAGATTGAAGGGGAATCCAAATTTCCGTCCTAATTTGTCATTCAGTTTTTTTCCAACGATCAACATACCCCCTCCAATGCAACGTGTTCAAATTTGACATATTTCCAGGCTCATTCACCATATTTAGGGGATTATGTGCATTTTCTAGGCATTAATGCACATAATTCAAATTTGAACAATTGGTGCATGAAAAGGTGCACAAGAACGGTCTGGAAAACCATGCTCATGCTATCTAGTAAATTCTCATGCCTTTTACAAGGAACGGGCAGAGATTTCAAGGAAATGTGTCACAATAGTCAACCACAAACACGTCGTTTATTGGGTTAACAACTATAAATAAAAGAAATATGTGCTTGGAAAACATGACGCCTGGTGTGGTGCCATGGTATGGCCTCACCGTGCCGTGGTAAAAATTTGAGAATGTTTTCCTTATGTCGTCATGCACACCTTTCATAAATTGAACCATCACCGAGGAAGTTTCATGGTTTCGAGGGGGCAATCACCAAGATTGAAGGGGGATCCAAAATTCCTTTGTACATGAGTTTTCTCCACAATGAACATACAACCTGCAATTCACTGTGTTCAAATTTGGTACTTTTCCGGGTTCATTTACCATATTTAGGGGATTCTGTGCATTTTCTAGGCATTAATGCACATAATTCAAGTTCAAACAATCGGTTCATGAAAGGGTGCACAAGAATGGCCTAGAAAACCATGCTTGTGCCATTTAGTAAATTATCGTATCTTTTACAAGGAATGGGTAGATATTTCGATGAAATGTGTGGCAATAGTCAACGACAAACATTTATTTATTGGGTTTTCAACAGTAGAAAAAAAATGAAATAAATTCTTGAAAAACATGCCGCCTGGCATGGTGCCATGGTATGGCCTCACCATGACCTGGTAAAAAGTTGAGAAGGTTTGGCTTATGTCGTCATGCACGCCCTTCGTAAATCGAACCATCACCGAGGAAGTTTCATGCTTTCGAGAGGGAAATCACCAAGATTGAAGGGGGATCCAAAGTTTCTTTATTCTTTGGCTTGAAGTTTTTTTCTACGATGAACATACACCCTGCAAATCACCGTGTTCAAATTTGGCATTTTTTCGGGCTCATTTACCATATTTAGGGGATTATGTGCATTTTCTAGGCATTTAGCACACATAAATTCAATCCAGCTACAGATGCACGGGTGTGATGTGAGGGACGTGGATTGTCGTTCAATCGGGGCGCATCCTACGGTGCACACGCGCGATATGCATGGCTGGGGTTTTGGCCAATCATAATGCAACACACAATAGGCTCAATGCACACTGTTTCCCGAGGCGACGGAGATGAACCGTGTGCGATAATGAACAAGCAAAATTGTAAGGGAAGCCAAATTTCCTTCGTTGTTTGTCATTGAGCTCTTAAAAACCATCGCACTATATGGCTGCCCGGCCCCTCTGTCCCAGAGCTCTCTCCAAGTGTCTTTCATGGCACCACAACACACAATAACTTGTAAGGAAGCGATGGCATCCCGCCGTGCCGCGTTCCTCGCCGCCCGCGACCGCACACATGGTAAGGAAAACATGGCATCTTGTCGCGCTGAGTTCATACCGCCGGCGGCCACACAGTTACATGGGCGGACGTTGAGGCTTCCATTGCCGAACGGGCGGTGGATCTAAAGGCGGCCAAAGTCACACAAAAGGAGCGGAAAAGGCAGAAAGCAGTCAAGAAAATAGAGTCCCGCCACTATAAGAAATAAGAGGCCGCACGCCATGCTGAGAAGAGCTTGGCGGATATCGATGCACGGTGGGCAGCCGCCTACAAGGCCAGGAAGGAGAACACTAGCGTCTGGCCATCATGCCTTGATGGCAGCATGTGAGAAGTAGTTAGAGCAAATTACCAGTAGTACTTTAAGTTGGTAATATCTATTATTAATGTAGAATGTTGGTAAGCGCATACTTTGAGGGCTTTGAGCATTAATTAGCATGTGTTCACCGAAGTTTTGGAGCCGCACCCCGGCCCCAAATACTACTGAAACATCCGCCCGCAGCCACCGGAGGAGACTAGAGCTGGCTGCAGCTGGTTTTTAGTCCCACGTCGCCGCGCGAGTTGGCCGCACACCGGCTTAAATTGCCGTGCAGGCGGATGGCAGCAAGCTTCTCTCTTGTTGCATGGGATCAAATCTGGCTACACAAGCAAGGCAGGTTGACACTTGATTGCATTTCATAAACCAATGATTGCTCATCGGCTCGTTCATGTACATTGAATAGTCTTGATACAATGAAAGAGGCTTTTGGAATTAGGTGCGGTTGGAGATGCTGATAGATATAAGAATTATTAGAAGATCACAAAACACACGGTTTCTATAGCGTACCCGCATGCGTTTTTTTGCGTTAATGATCCATAAGTCAGTTACTTGTGTGATGTTTCCTAATAAACCAGGCGTATCATTGACCGAAAAAATCAACTACACATGTACATTTTTTGGAGACGGGATCTGCCAATTTTCTCTTTTCTCACACAAGAGTATTTTACGCGCTTCGTCTGTGTTGTGTGTTTCCCCCGCCCAAGTTTCAAGTTTCGCAGTGAAATTTTCATTAGGTGCACGATTTATAATTTATTCCTCCAACGACATCCCCACCCATCAAATTTCCTCAGTATCTCCCCCCTCCCCCTCACCCTACCGGCAGCTCAATCATCCGCCGCCGCAACCACAACTTCAACCACATCTATGTTTTTCTCAGATCCAGTCAGGTAACCCACCGATCTCTATCACGGGCCCGGCCTGATTGCTTAAATGGCGCCTGCAAAACATCCTCATTCCTCCAAATCCCCATCGCCCCTACCTCCAGAGCATTGCCACGCAAGCCCAACCACATATCACATGGAGGTTGAGGAGCTGATGGCAGTCCATGGCGTGATGGCCGCTGTGCGTGTTGACCCGAAGGAACACCTCACCTACACCACCACCGACTTGGTGCAGGCTCTGGCCCAGATGAAGTGTTGATGCATCTCCAACATATCTATAATTTTTGATTGTTCCATGTTGTTATATTATCATTCTTGGATGTTTTACAATCATTTTGTAGTCATTTTATATCATTTTTTGGTACTAACCTATTGACATAGTGCCCAGTGCCAATTGCTGTTTTTGGCATGTTTTTTACATCGCAGGAAATCAATAGAAAACGGAGTCCAAATGCAGCGAAACTTTTTGTGGATTTTTTGGACCAGAAGACATCTAGTGGGCAAGGAACGCACCCGAGGGGAGCTCCGACGGGAGCACCCAAGCGTGCCCCGGTGGGTTATGCCCTCCTCGTTGGCCTCCTTCACCGCCTCTTTGCTCTATAAATACCCCAATATTCCAGAAACACTAGGGGAGTCAACGTAAATCAATTCCAGCCGCCGCAGAGTCCAGAAACACCAGATCCAGTCTAGACACCATCACAGAGGGGTTCATCATGTCCACTAGTGCCTCTCCGATGATGCGTGAGTAGTTCTTTGTAGACCTATGGGTCCATAGTTAGTAGCTAGATGGCTTCCTCTCTCTCTCTCTTGATTATCAATACAATGATCTCTTGGAGATCCATATGATGTAAGTCTTTTTGCGGTGTGTTTGTTGGGATCCGATGAACTTTGAGTTTATGATCAGATCTATGTTTTATCCTTGAAAGTTATTTGAGTCTTCTTTGATCTCTTATATGCATGATTGATTATAGCCTCGTATTTCTTCTCCGATATTTGGGTTTTGTTTGGCCAACTTGATCTATTTATCTTGCAATGGGAAGAGGTGCTTTGTGATGGGTTCGATCTTACGGTGCTTGATCCCACTGACAGAAAGGTAAACAACATGTATGTATCGTTGCTATTAAGGATAACAAGATGGGCTCTATTTCTACGTAAATAGATCTTGTCTACATCATGTCATCATTCTTATTGCATTACTCTGTTTTTTCATGAACACAATACACTAGATGCATGTTGGATAGCGGTTGATGTGTGGAGTAATAGTAGTAAATGCAGGCAAGAGTCGGTCTACTAATCTTGGATGTGATGCCTATATAATGATCATTGCCTGGATATCGTCATGATTATTTGAAGTTCTATCAATTGCCTAATATAAATTGTTTTCCCACCATTTTCTATTTTTCTCAAGAGAAGCCACTAGTGAAACATATGGCCCCTGGGTCTCTTTTCATCATATTTGCCTTTGCGATCTATTTTCCTGTGCTTTTATTTTCAGATCTGTTAAACCAAAAATACAAAAATACCTTGCTGCAATTTATTTATTTCGCTATCTATTTATCCTATCTACCACTTTTATCTCAAGTTATTTTGCCTATCTTGAGGTGCCGTACCCGAAAGGGATTGACAACCCCTTTAACACGTCAAGTTGTGAGTATTTGTTATTTGTGTCTAGGTGTTGTTTACGTGGTGTTAGGAGGTTCTCATACTGGTTCGATAACCTTGGTCTCATCACAGAGGGAAATACCTACCATTGATATACTGCATCATACCTTCCTCTTTGGGGAAATACCAACGTAGTTCTAGCAGACATCAAAAGGAATTTCTGACGCCGTTGCCGGGGAGGATCTTCAACATCAACCAGGTTCCTGATCACAAATCTCATCTCCCCGCAATTTCCATATTTGCCATTTGCCTCTCGTTTTCCTCTCCCCCACTTCACACAAATTTGCCTTTTTATTCGCCATCTTTTTTGTTCGCCATTTTCTCGTCAGATCTGTTTTTGAGTACAATCTTGTTGTGAAGTCATCATGACTCAAGAGAACACCAAGTTGTGTGATTTCTCAAATACCAACAACAATGGTTTTATTAGCACTCCGATTGCTCCTCCCGCCACTAGTGCGGAGTCTTGTGATATTAATACGGCTTTGCTGAATCTTGTTATGAAAGATCAATTTGCCGGTACTCCTAATGAGGATGTCGTGTCCCATATTAACACATTCACGGAATTATGCGATATGCAAAAGAAAAAAGATGTTGTGAAGTTGAAATTATTTCCATTTTCTTTGCGAGATCGTGCAAAGTTTTGGTTTTCTTCTTTGCCTCGCAATACTATCGATTCTTGGAAGAAGTGCAAGGATGCTTTTATTACTAAGTATTTTCCACCCGCAAAAATTATTTCCCTTAGAACCTAGATCATGAATTTCAAGCAAGTTGAACATGAGTATGTTGCAAAATCTTGGGAAAGGATGAAATTGATGCTAAGGAATTGCCCAACTCATGGTTTAAATCTTTGGATGATCATAAAAAAAATTATGCAGGGTTGAATTTTGTTTCTCGTAATCTTTTAGATTCCGCCGAGGGGGGGGGTAATTTTATGGTAATTACTTTTGGTGAAGCTACTAAATTGCTAGACAATATTATGGCAAATTACTCACAATGGCATACTGAAAGAGCTCCTACTAGTAAAAAAGTCAATTCAGTGGAGGAAATAAATTCTTTAAGTGAAAAAGTTGATGCTCTTCTGAGGTTGGTTGCTAATAAAAGTGCTCCGATTGATTTTAATGACGTGCCTTTGTCTACTTCAATTGAGCAAAATAATGATGCCATAGATGTGAATTTTATCTCACGAAACAATTTCAATAACAATGCTTATAGAGATAATTTTAATCCTAGGCCTTTTTCTAGTAATTCCTCTAATAATTATGGTAATTCCTATGGTAATCCTACTTATAATAATAATATAAACACGTATGATCTTGAGAACAATATTAAAAAATTTATCAATACTCAAAAAGCTTTCAATGCTTCAATAGAAGAACAGTTGAATAAAGTTGATGATTTGTGTAGAAGTATTGATAGAATTTGTCATGATGTAGAAACTCTCAAGATGAAATTTTTTGTGCCTAAAGTTGAAGAATCAATTAAAGCTCTTTATGTTTCTATGGATGAAAGTAAGAAAAGAACCGCTATGCTTAGAGCTGAAAGAGAATTTTCGGAAAGAGCGTTTTCTAGTGATCACTTTCGTAAAAGTGATGAAGATCTCAAAATGATTTGAGTTTCTTCTATTGATTCTTTGTTTAGTAAAATTACGATTGATGAAAAAGGGACTAGAGAAGAGTCAACTTTAATTAGAAGGCGTCCCTATGATTCGAAGGGTGAAAATCTTGTTGAGAAAATTGATAAAAGTGGGTTTGAAGAGGTCAAGACTTTAACTAGTGATGTGCCCACTATTTTGGATTAAAAAGACTTTAATTATGATAGTTGGTCTCTGGTTGATTGTATTTCTTTGTTGCAATCCATGATAAATTCACCCCATGCTTATGAACAAAATAAAGCTTTTACTAAACATATTGTGGATGCCATGATGAAAGCTTTTGAAGAAAAGTTGGAATTAGAAGTTTAAATTCCTAGAAAATTGTATGATGAGTGGGAACCTACTATCAAAGTCAAGATTAAAAATTATGAGTGTTTTGCTTTATGTGACTTGGGTGCTAGTGTTTCTACAATTCCGAAATCTTTATGTGATGTGCTTGGTCTTACCAATATTGAAGAATGATCTTTAAATTTGCACTTGGCGGATTCTACTATTAAAAAGCCTATAGGAAGAATTAATGATGTTATTATTCTTGCAAATAGAAATTATGTACTCATAGATTTTATTGTTCTTGATATTGATTGCAATCCGTCTTGTCCAATTATTCTTGGTAGACCGTTTTTACGTACTATTGGTGTCGTGATTGATATGAAAGAAGGCAATATTAAATTTGAATTTCCACTAAGGAAGTGTATGAAACACTTCCCGAGAACAAGAATTATACCACCATATGAATCAATCATGAGGGAATCATATGGATCTAGAACCAAAGATGACAAAACTTAGATCCTAAGCGTTATGCCTAGCTAGGGGCATAAAACGATAGCGCTTGTTGGGAGGCAACCCAACTTGTATCTTTTTGCTTTTTGGTTTCCTTGATGTTTTCAATAAGATACAAAATTATGCCTCTTTTATGTGTTTTTGTGGTTTAAATTAGTGTTTGTGCCAAGCAAGGCCTTTGGGATGATTTGGGTGAGATTGATTTGATCTTGCTGAAAAACGGAAGCTTTTGTGCTCACGAAATTATTTTTCATTTTTATCAGACGAGTGCTTTTGAGTTTATTCTTTTTGCAGAAGATTAATAAACAATTTATTCACGTCATCCTAGTTTTTCAGAATTTTTGGAGTTACAGAAGTATTCGAAGTAGTCAGATTGCTACAGACTGTTCTGTTTTTGACAGATTCTGTTTTCTTTGCATTGTGTGCTTGTTTTGACGTTTCTATGGTTTTCTCTGATGAGTTTTTGCCATATAAAAGTAGATATAATGCAAAAATAAAATATTAATGGGTTTTCAACAATACTTATAGTAGTGGTTTGCTTTCTTATACTAACGGATCTCACAAAGGTTTTGTTGAGTTTTGTGTGATTGAAGTTTTCAAGTTTTGGGTGATCTTACGATGGATGAAGGAATAAGGATTAGCAAAAGGCTAATCTTGGGTATGCCCGAGGCACCCCAAGATAATATTCAAGAAGTAGCAAGCAACTAAGCTTGGGGATGATCCCGAGTGGCATCCCCTCATTCTTCTAACAACCATCGGTATTTTACTTGAAGCTATATTTTTATTCGTCACATTTGATGAGTTTTGCTTGGAGCGTCTTGTATGATATGAGTCTTTCCTTGTTTTGCTTTGTGTTCTAAGTGTTGAATGCTTGCTGGACATGCCTTTTTGAGAGAGCCAAAAATTATGCTATGCTTGCTCCTATGCTTCAATAAATTTTTAGAGCCATGGAATTGCTCTAGTACTTCACTTATATCTTTTTGAGCACGGTGCGCTTTGTTATTTTTGAAGAAATTCTCTCTTGCTTCACTTAGATTATTCTGAGAGAAATAAATATTATGCTTATGTTATTTACTTAAATTTGTTTGAGCTTATCAAAAGCAACATATAAAAATAGTCCAAAAGTGGTAGATATCCAAGGAGGATATAATAAAAACTTTCATGAAGATCATTGGACAAGATAAACTTGATTCTTAGTAATGGTTTTGAGATATGACAATATGATATGTGAGTCATGTTGATTAGTAATTGTGCTTTAGTAAGAATATTGATGTTAAGGTTTGTGATTCCCTATGCAAGCACGAAAGTCAATAGTTATGCAATGAAATTTATATCCTACTTGTGGTGCATTATTTGGTGTTACTTATGCTTAATTCTTGGGTACGAGATTTTTCGTTTCTTGGTTGGTCACTTCTCAATCTTTTGCTAGCCTTCACTTTGCACTAAGTATGATTACTACTTGTGCATCTAAAACCCTTTAAACCAGTTTTGCCATATGAGTCCACTATACCTACCTATATGTGGTATTTCCATGCCGTTCTAAGCAAATTTGCATGTGCAATCTCAAATTTTCAAAATAAACTTCTCTTTTGTTTGCTCTACCGCTCGCGAGGCGGTGAGGGGTGGCCAATATTTTCCATGCTAGATGTGTTATTCTCACGATGAGTGTTTATTCACTTGTCATTGCACGAGAGTACGACAAAGTTATTAGGGATGCCTAGTACCGAAATGAAAAATGAATTTACTTTATGTTGTCAAATGATAAATTCCTTGGAAAGTGTTGGTATGGAGGGCACCCGTGGATACGGTTAGCCATGGAAAGTGAAAGCAATGGTGGAAAACGGAATAAACTTTATTTTCTGTTTGGGAACCGCCTATGATGTCTCTAGCATGGAAAGTGTTGGAAGGTCTAAGTCATTTTCGTTGGTGGGAAAAGTATGCCTCCCAAAATGTTTTTATCTCTCAACTCTCAATTTGAGCTCTAGCACCTCTACAAATCCCTACTTCCCTCTAAGAAGGGCCTTTCTTTTACTTTATACAATTTTTATTTTGAATTAAGTCTCCATCTTCTCTCATAAAGCACCAACTAAGGGGCACTATGATCGTATTTGAGCATTGGGTGTAGCTAATATTCGAGTGTGTTTCATGAATGGATCAATGATTGAGCATAATGGGCTAGGGATAACTTGCTTTAGTGTTGATATTTTGAAAGACATGGTTGCTTGTTGGTACGCTTTAGTATTAAAGTCTTCATATAAAAACTAGACTATTGCTTTGAACCATATAAAAGTCCAAATGTCCATGCTATAAAGAAAGGAAATGTGATGAACATGTTAGGAAGCATTCCACATCAAAAATTCTGTTTTTATCATTTACCTACTCGAGGACGAGCAGGAATTAAGATTGGGGATGCTGATACGTCTCCAACGTATCTACAATTTTTGATTGTTCCATGCTATTATATTATCATTCTTGGATGTTTTAAAATCATTTTATAGTCATTTTATATCATTTTTTGTACTAACCTATTGACATAGTCCCCAGTGCCAGTTGTTGTTTTCTACATGTTTTTACATCGCAGGAAATGATACCAAACGGAGTCCAAACGCAGTGAAACTTTTTGTGGATCTTTTTCGACCAGAAGACATCCAGTGGGCCAGGATAGCACCTGAGGGGAGCTCCGATGGGAGCACAATTCACCAGGGCACGCCTGGTGGCTTGTTCCCTCCTCGTTGGCCTACCGCACCGCCTCTTTGCTCTATAAATACCCCAATATTCTAGGAACCCTAGGGGAGTCGACAAAAATCAATTCCAGCCGCCGTAGAGTCCAGAAACACCAGATCCAATCTAGACACGATCACGGATGGGTTCATCATGTCCATTGGTGCCTCTCCGATGATGCATCAGTAGTTCTTTGTAGACCTACGGGTCTGTAGTTAGTATCTAGATTGCTTCCTCTCTCTCTCTCTTGATTATCAATACAATGGTCTCTTGGAGATCCATATGATGTAAGTCTTGGAGATGTATTGTCGGTGTTCTGGGAACGGGGGTCCCCAGACTTGCCTGCCTGCGGCCTGCAGCATGGCTCAAGCAGTGGCCTAGTGTGGCCCAACTTCATCGACTTAAGTTCAAGACCCTCATGAGGAGCCAAGCCTCGCGGGGCGGATGACAGGAAGCTTCCTTAGAGGCGGCCTCACCAGGAAGGCTCGCGAGGAGGCGGAGAGATCAAGGCAGGGTACCTCACGAGGTGCTCATGACGCAAGCCATGACGATCGAGGCCAGGTGGGCGCCAGGCGGGCGCCGGCCTGGGTGGTGTCCTTGTTTCCTCTTTGGTGCAAAGGGAGCAAGCACATGCCCGGAGTACCGAGGCATCAGGCAAAGGTTTCCATTTCCATGCAACAAGACCAAGACCAGCAGAGCGGCATGATGGAGGTCACCATGGAGCCCAAGACGGTGTCATCGTCAGGGCCTTTGGCAATCGAAGACCAACTTTAGTCAGGATAAGTGTACTAGATGTTCCCCTTCGAAATGGTCGTTGTTGGCGCCCTTCCTGCTCAATATTTGGGAAGAGGACCAGGGCCTCTATAAATAGGACTAGCCACCACAGTGGGAACCGAGGGGATCGAACCGGGAGGTCGGATCGAACCAAGGAGATCGAATCCCGACCTCACCTAGAGCCAACAGAGATGGAGAAATTCCTCTCCAAGCTCACCACCACAAGAGAAGGGTATTACACCACAAACTAGAGTAGGGTATTACACCACAACGGTGGCCCGAACTAGTATAAACCTTGCGTCCTTTGTGTTGTTCATCTTGCTAGCCTAGATTCCGAGCGAGGCGTTGGGACGTGGGTTGGTAGAGGAGAGATCTTTGCGCGCACCCCAGAGTTCGAACCTCAAGGGTCTGCCGGAACCCGAAATCTGACATTTGGCGCGCCAGGTAGGGGTGCGCCGGAATCCTTCTTCCACCGCCTCGCGCTCCATCGCTTCGTCGTATCCATGTCCGGCGACCCGACGGCAAACACCGACCGCTGGGCGGCATGGCCTCCCCATGCCGTGCCGCCTGCCCAAGGTGACCTCAACCTTGCACCTCTGGCAGCCCACGCCTTGCAGAGCACTGTGGGACGCGGGCGATGCGGTCAGTCGTCTCCTGCCCTCACCCCGCGGCAGGTAAGATCGGCGGCGAGGGCCTCGAGCCGTGCTGCGGCCACGGCGTCGCACACCCGACGGGAGCAGGTGAACATGAAGGCCGCGCTCACGGTGGCGCGAGAGCTGCTATGGTGCAGATTGCAAGAAAGCGGCCATGACGTGCTGCTGGAGCGCGTCGCTGAGCTCCTGGATGTCGCCGCGTCAGGCCCCCTCCCCCCCGGTTCTGCATCCAGCTTCCACCCTAGGATCCGGGCGGATCCCGAGGCAGACCAATCCGTGCCTACGCGCCCCCGGGCGCACCCAAGGCTTCATCAACACCGGCCTGGCCATCAACGCCGGGCAGCAAGCTGCCCCGGCACCGCCACTGGTAAGCGAGGGCATGCGCATCACTGTCTATTGTCCTAGTGGGCCGCCGCCCCACCATCCCCAAGACGGAGCTTCAAGTCGAACTGCATGGCGCGCGGAGCACTACGGCGAGGCCTTCGGGGTGGCGGCCCCAGAGGCCTATGTGCCCCGCATGGTAGATCAAGGGTACGCCCTGGAGGAAGACCACGGCCTGTTACTCGGGCCAGGCTAGGAGGAAGAGGCGCCAGATGCCGAGCTCTTTCAGGAGCCTCACGGAATCCTCGGCAGCCGTGCCAGCGGCGGCAACTACCGGGTACTGCTAATTCCTCAGGAGCAAGCTTATGCTAACCATGGGTCGCAGGAGGTTCAGGTCACGGCAACGGATGGCTGCCCCAGTGCGGCAGCCCCCCACCCCTCGAGAGGAGGGCACTGGGGGCAGCAGGAGAGGGGCCGGGAGCCAGGCTCCTCCCCATGACATGCGAAGCAAGGCGTCCTCAGCAGATAGGCCCTCTGCCGGGGAGGTACCCCAGGGCCTGCCCCCGGCAGAGGACCTGTGGTCGTCGGGGGAACCGTTGGCGACCACTCTACCCCATTGGCGGCGTCCTTGGTTTCCGGTTGTCGTCGGTGGTGGTAGAGTGTGGCGCAAGGCGGGGCCCCCATCTGGCGATATGAAGCAAGGCCGGTACCTGTGAAGAAGGCCCAGTGCCTGTGAATCTCGCCGCCCGTGACACTCTCACGTAATAATGAGTTGGGGCTGTACACGTCCCGGAGTCTCCGGAGAGCCGCCCTAGGGCCTCGGGGGCTCCCGCCCACGCCCAGTGGTAGCACTTAGCTCCGCGCTGGTGAGAAGACCTAGAAGACTAGACTAGGTGCCAGACGTGGCCTTTGCCTTTTGCCTCTTTCTTTGTTGTCGAGCTTCTTTGATTTGAATTTAAGTTGGATTTGAGCTTGAGACTTGCATGTGTTTGGGGGAGGGGCATTTAGTCTCATTCGAGCAATTTCTCGTGTTCTGATTTTCGCTTTGCGTCCAAAGTTGGCATCTGTTGCCTCCCCCTCGTGATCCCCTCGCGAGCCGGGCCGGGCCAAGCACGCAAACACTCAGGACCGCTGTCGCTGCTCACTCTCAGGAGGCTCTCATGGCGAGACCAAAGGGTTCACCCATAAGGCACTTAATGCACTTCGGCCCCCGCAAGCTTGCTCGGGGCCAACCAGGGTCGAAGGTAAATTAGGTTCATTGACCCATCGCGAGGTCGGCAACCCAGCGCGAGCACACATGCGGTATTATGTCTACAAGCATACCAATTACAAACCTTTACATGAGGGGATCCCCCTCCCAAAATGCTCTCACAACCTTCAGGGCCACGCCCGAACTTTTCCACGCAGGATAAGCAGCGGAGGTGGCGTACAATCAGTTGGACATAAAACTCACCACGTCCTCTAGGACGCCTCCGGAGGCATCGCTAGCGTCACTGCCATCGTGGCCATTATCACCGTCGTTGTCATTAGCACCCTGCTCATTCACGACGCCGCCTTCATCAACAGCAACGACCACGCCGTCGTTATTAGAGGCAAAAGTCCTAATGAGGGCGTCCACATTGTCCTCCACCCACTGCGCCAGATCGCCCTGGATGGCTATGGGCACCAGTGCGATGACAGAGTTGAAATCAAAGTGGGGATCCCTATCCTGAAGATGGTTGAAGACACGGGAGAAGGCACATCCAAGCAGGACTCGGCTCCTCTCCTCAACAAGCCAGCGGGCCCTATCAGAGAGGATCTCCAGCTGCGTCACCACATCTGTGAAGAATCGGAGATTGCCCGCATAGTTGATTACACGAGGCTCCGCGATAGCCGCCTCGGAGATGTTGCCCAGGGTCGTGTTGGCCCTTTCCCTAAGCGTTCGGAGCATGGGGCCATGCACGTGCTCCAGAGTTTTCCGCTGCCGGATCTCATCCTTGTTCCGCTGTGTGATGGCCTCGGCATCATAAACGCTCTGTCGGAGAAGAAGCAGCTCGGCGCAGGAGGAGGCCAACTCAGCCAGCGATGCGCCAAGGGTGGCTGCGGAGGAATCTGAACGCTGCGTCGCTTCAGTCAGCTTGGCCTTGAGGGCGGCGGTCCTGCCCTCAGCTTTGTTCTTGACCAGCACCAACCTCCCTTCATACTCGCGCTCAAGACCCAAGCGAGCTTCCGCCACGTGGTGGTCGATCTCTCCTTGGACTCAGGCCTCTCGCGCGCCGACATCATCTTCCGCCTGGGTCACCAGGCGCTCCCTCGTCTCCAACCGCTCAAGGTCAAGGTTGCACTCGACAGCCTCCAGTGTCAGTGCCTTCTCGTGCCTCAGGAGTTCATCCTCTTCGATGGGTGCCCCCTTCAGCGACGCAAGGGCAGCCTTACGCTGCTCCACTTGCTGCTCCAAGGAGTTGCGCTAGGCTTGGAGCTCTCACGCGCGCTCCTCCGCGGCCTTGCGTCGTCGGTCTGCCTCCCGAGCCTCCTCGACAGCTTGGGAGCAGGCCTTCCGCGAGGCCGCCAGCGACGCCTCGGCCTTGGCATTTTGAAGATCGCTGATGACGCGCAAGGCTGATGGCAACTGTCACCTTGCGCCACTCCTCAGCAAGGTGTAGGCCTTCGGCCTCAAGGCGCGTGTCCTCACCAGCAAGCTCCGCGCCGAGCTGACTCAGTGCATCAGCCATTGTCGGCGTTCTGGGAACGGGGGTACCCAAACATGCCTACCTGCGGCCTGCAGCGTGGCTCAGGGAGTGGCCCAGTACGGCCCATCTTCACCAACACATGCTCAAGACCCTCGCGAGGGGCCAAGCCTCACGGGGCAGACGACAAGAAGCTTCCTCGGGCACAACCTCGTCAGGCTAGCTCGCGAGGAGGCGGAGAGATCAAGGCAGGGTACCTCACGAGGTGCCCATGATGCAAGCCATGACGACCGAAGCCAGGCGGGCGCTGGCCTGCGCAGAGTCCTTGTTTCCTCTTTGGTTCAAAGGGGGCAAGTGCAGGCAAGAGTATCAAGCAAAGGTAACCATTTCGGTGCAACAATACCAAGACCAGCAGAACGGCAGGATGGAGGTCATCGTGGAGCCCAAGCCAGCGTCACCGTCAGAGTCTTTGGCAGGTGAGGACCGACTTTAGCCAGGATAAGTGTACTAGATGTTCCCCTTCAAAATGGCCAATTGTTGGCGCCCTTCCCGCTCAATATTTGGGAAGAGGACCAAGGCCTCGCTCTATAAATAGGACTAGCCACAACAGAGTAAGGGATCCGGAATCAATCCTTCCCAAGAGGCATCACCTCCACAAGAACTCCTCCCCTTGCGAGGCAGTTCTTCCTTTGTATTGTTTATCACCAGCCCCTGAGGAAATCCACCACACAACAAACTAGAGTAGGGTATTACACCACAATGGTGGCCCGAACTAGTATAAACCCTACGTCCCTTGTGTTGTTCTTTAGGTAGTTTAGACCTCTTTGCAAGGTGACGAAACGCGAGTACGTGAGAAGTGTGATCTCCGTGCGCACCCCAGAGTTCGAACCTCGAGGGTCTGCCGGAACCCGAAATCCGACATTTGGCGCGCCAGGTAGGGGTGAACTGGGCTTTCCCTTCCACCGACACGCTCTCCGCCAACACCGCGATTCGCCCTCATGATGGGCGATGCACCGCCCGCTCCAGTTGCCAGCGACAACACGGGGGCCAGGGGGCTCCGAGCCTTGGCCCCCGCCTTGCGGCAGGTGCAGTGGCCGAACAAGTTCAAGCCGGAGATGCCACCGCGCTATGACGGCACGACTGATCCACTAGCTTTCCTGCTGGCGTGCGAGAAGGCCGTCCTCAAGGCCGGGGGCGACGACAGGGTCATGGCTAACTGGTTTCCCATGGCCCCATCGGCGTCCCGCACATGTGGCTGCTCCACCTGCCGACGGCTTCCGTCACCTCTTGGGGGGCTACGCGGCCTCTTCCTCACCCAATATGCTGCACCGGTGCCCCCGGTCGTCGCGGCTCTCCTAAGTGGCTCACAGGTGCCACCTTCAGGCCGCCACATCAAGCCATTCGTCTGCCAGATCGGCGCCGCTTCCGTGCAGCATGGGGCTCCTCCGGGTTGGGCGGCGCCTCAAGCCGATCTGGCCTTCAGCTCGGATGATCACCCCTCCAACTCAGCCTGCTCGGGCGTGCTCCCAATGCTCTGCACCCCCACCATCTGCCAGGTGGCCGTCACCAGGACCCTCATCGACGGTGGTGCTGGCCTCAGCGTGCTCTCGGTGGAAGCCTTCAGCCTCCTCCACGTACCGCCGGAGCGGCTTTAGCCCAGCAGGCTCTTCTTGGGTGTCGGAGGCGGTTCCACCGGCTCCCTGAGGCAGATCCGCCTTCCGGTGACCTTCGGCACCTACGACAACTTCCGCACGGAGCTAATCGACTTCGACATCGCCCCCATTGGCCTCCCATACAACGCCATCTGTCGGGGGTTGGATGCGACATATGCCAAAGGATGGCTTATCATGGTGGGGGCGAGTAGAACATTGTCGGTGTCTGGAAACGGGATGAGGCGAAGGCATGCACGCCGGGAATCTTACCCAGCTTCAGGGCTCTCCATGGAGATAACACCCCTACTGCTGCTCTACGGGGTCTCCGCATGATCACTATGGCAAAGTGAGTACAAGGTTGCTCCTTGAGCTGTTTTCTGGAGGTAGGAGAAGGTGAGGCTAGCTCCCCCATTCCTATACGATCTGGTCTAGTATAAAGGAGCGATCCCCCATGCATGGGTGCCCCGGGGGGCTTATATAGGCCCGCCCCCCTGGGATACAATGGTAATCCGGCTGGGCGTGGGTCCCAGCCGTTTGTCTCTTAGGCCGCCGTCTTCTCCGCCGACTACTGGGGCCCGCCGACAGGCCTGGTACTATAGCCGTGCTTCTAATGACGCTGTCTTGGTCATGGGGTCGTGGCAACAGTGCCGCCGTCTGACGAACGATCACTGTTGCCATTCCCCGTCTTGTCTGGTTAATGGCGTGGGGGGCCCGCGGGAGGGGCCGGCCGAATCCCGGGGGCCGACTCCCAACGGGTCCGTCTTGTGGCACTCTTGCCGTCTTCTGTACCGCCACTGACGGGTGTGACCCACCGTCTCTGGGCCGTACAGGCAGGCCATCGTGGGCACAGTGCGCCGCCCACGGGGGCTGAGGTCAGGGCAGGCATGGCAACAGTGCCGCGCCGGATGGAGATCTCCATCGATACGGCGCACTGTATCCATGCCGGCCCTTCGTAAGCGAGAGGGGGATGGGCCAGGCGGTGGCCGTACCCCGTCCCGTCCATCATGGAAAAGACTGGAGGAGGGCGGAGTCGCGGGCCGACTCCCCATAGTTGGCTTCTCTGGAAGCCGTCAACAGGAGTCGACTTATCTCGAAGTCGCTCCTGGCACTTGGCCGTGAGGGACAGTCGGAGTCGCGGGCCGACTCCCCATAGCCGGCTTCTCTGGAAGCCGCCAGTAGGAGTCGGCTTATCTCGAAGTCGTCCCTGGGACTTGACCGTGAGGGACAGTTGGCGGCCTTGCCGCCAACTCCGAGGAGGCGGCTCCTTATCGCGGAGTCTAGAGGGGCGCGGTCTGCCCCGATGTTTTGAAAGGTTCTGGGGCTCGGGTTAGCCTACCCGTGGCCCATTACTCCGACACCATCCTCGGCTACCCAGCACTAGCCCGATTCATGGCCGCAACTCACCCAGCATACAACCTCATGAAGATGCCCGGGAGTAGCGGCGTCCTCACCGTGTCCGGAGACACCGGGGATGTGTTGCAAGCGCTCAAGCTTGCCTTCAAGACTGCGGTGGTGGTGCAGCCCGCCGGCCCAGATGCCCCTGAGCCCAAGGGGGCTGCACCGGCCAAGAAGAAGCAGCTATTCACCCAAGACAAGGCGGAAACCAAGCAGGTACTGGTCGACGAGGACAGATCCACTAATGCCACCTTCACCATAGGTGCCAACCTCGGGCCCAAGCAGGAGGAGGCCTTGGTGAAGTTCCTACGCGCGAACAAGAAGGTGTTCGCGTGGGAACCTGATCAGCTAGCAGGGGTCCCGAGGGGCGTAATTGAGCATCACCTCAACATGTGCCCCAACGTGCGCCCCGTAAAGCAGAAAGCGAGGCGGCAGTCCACTGAGAAGCAAGCTTTCATCGTCCAAGAGACCCGCAAGCTAGAGGTGGCAGGGGTCATTCGCGAGGTCCGCTACCTAGATTGGTTGGCTAACCCGGTTGTTGTGCCGAAGAAGGGGGGGAAGGAACACATGTGTGTCGACTTCACCTACCTCAACAAGGCCTGCCCGCAGGATCCATTCCCGCTCCCTCGCATCGACCAGATCGTCAACTCCACCACTGACTGCGACCCGTTATGCTTCCTGAATGCCTTCTCCGGCTATCACCAGATCAAGATGGCAGTAGAGGATGTGGAAAAGACGGCTTTCCTGACCCCGTATGGAGTGTACTGCTATACATGCATGCCGTTCGGGTTGCGCAATGCAGGTGCGACCTTTCAGCGGCTGATGCACATCGCCTTGGGTTGGCAGGTCGGGAGGAATGCTGAGGCTTACGTTGATGACATTGTGGTGAAGTCTTGGGAGGCAAAAACCTTGATACAGGACTTGGAGGAAACCTTCACGAGCCTCAACGAAGTGGACCTGTGGCTCAACCCGGAGAAGTGTGTGTTTGGAGTCCCCTCGGGCAAGCTCCTGGGCTTCCTCGTGTCCCACCGGGGCATCGAGGCCAACCCAAAAAAGGTCAAAAAGCAGTCGAGGACATGAGCCCGCCGAAGACCCTCAGAGAGATGCAGAAGCTCACCGGGCGTGTGACCGCACTAGGACGCTTCATCTCCAATCTGGGGGAACGAGCGCTGCCCTTCTTCAAGCTGATGAAGAAGAAGGGCCCCTTTGAATGGACTGAAGAGGCCGACAAGGCGTTCCTGGATCTCAAAAGGTACTTAACTAGCCCTCTGGTGATGGTGGCTCCGCATCCTCAAGAGCCCCTAGTGCTCTACCTTGCAGCCACCCCCTACTCTGCCAGCACAGCCCTGGTGGCGGTTAGGAAGGAGCGTTGGACTAAGGCCGCAGCAACCGTTCGGGTCAAAGCAAAGCAGGACCAATAGGGCCTCACAGAGACCGCGACCGCAGCCGAGAAGGATCAGCCGCTGCAGGGAAGCACACCCGGAAGAGAAAAGGCCCCCCCCAAGCGACCAGCCGCTGGGGGCTCCATTGTCTCAGGAGGTGCCCTGTCCTTTGGAGGACGCTAGCAGCGCCAACACTCCCAACCTCGTCAAGCACCCCATGTACTTCGTCAGCACGGTGTTACGGGACGCGAGGGCATGGTTCCCCATGCCTCAGAAGCTCCTTCTCGCGCTATTGGTAGCCTCGCGCAAGCTGCGGCACTATTTTCCAAGGCCATCCCATCAAGGTCATCTCATCGTACCCCTTGGAAATGGTGCTCAGGAGCCCCAAATCAGCTGGAAGAGTCGCTGAGTGGAACATCGAGTTGCAAGCGTTTCAGCTAGAATTCAGCACAAAAAGAGTCATCAAGGGGGCCGCGCTTGCGGACTTTGTGGCGGAATGGGCAGAGGCGCCAGGCCTCGAGGCTGGCGAGGATCGATAACTCTCCCCGCAAAGCGAGGCACCGGACGGTTGGGTCATGTACTTGGACGGGGCGTTCTCCCGACACGGCGCGGGGGCTGGCGCAGTGCTCGTATCTCCCACTCAAGACAAGCTCTACTATGTCGTACAACTCTGTTTCCAGCATGGAGAAAAGGTCTCCAACAACATAGCAGAATACGAAGGCCTGATTGCAGGCCTAAAAGCCGCAGTCGCCCTGGGGGTGAAGCACCTCACCATCAAGGGTGATTCGTAGCTTCTCGTCAACTTCTCCAACAAAGTATACGAGACGAAGGACGAGCACATGGAAGCCTACCTCACGGAGGTCCGCAGGATGGAGAAGCAGTTCTGGGGGCTGGAGTTGCCACATGTGCCTCGCGGTACCAATCAAGAGGCTGATGACATCGCCAAAAGGGCATCCAGGCGGCTACCTCAGGAGCCTGGCGTCTTTGAGGAGCGCCTCTTCAAGCCCTCGGCGATGCCATCACTGTCAAGCATGGTGCAGCCTCAGGAGGAGCTCCCCCAGCCACCTGCCTCGGGAGCCCCGGTCTGCGGCCCGACCTCAGGAGCGCGCCTGCTCCTGGCGCTGGAGCCTTAGGAAGGGTGCTGGATCACAGAGCTTAGGAGCTACCTGACACAAGGGACCTTGCCAGAAAAGGAGGATGAAGTGGAGCGTGTGGCGCGGCAGGCCACGGCATACTACATCAAGGATGGAGAGCTCTATTGGAGACGACCGAATGATGTGTCCCTATGCTGCATTTCCAGGGAGCAAGGGAAGGAGCTGCTGGCAGACATACACGGTGGAGACTGTGGGCATCACTCGTCATCACGGACCCTCATTGGCAAGGCATTCCGCAGCAGGTTCTATTGGCCCACGACACTCAATGACGTCGTGGAACTGGTGAAAGCTTGCGAGGCCTGCCAATTCCATGCCAAGGAGATCCATCAGCCGACGGGAGGTTTGCAGAATATACCCCTCTCATGGCCATTCGCAGTCTGGGGGCTGGATATCCTGGGCCCGTTCTCTCGGGTGCCAGGAGGCTATCGCTACCTCTACATCGTCGTGGACAAGTTCACCAATTGGGCTGAGGTGGAAGCTGTCCGCACCATCCCCGCAGGCTCCGCGGTCAAGTTCATCAAGGGCCTCGTGAGCTGATTCGGGGTGCCGAACCGCATCATCACCGACAACGGTTCGTAGTTCACCAGTAACCTCTTCAAAACATACTGTGCTAACCTTGGAACACAGATATGCTATGCTTCGGTAGCGCACCCGCGGAGCAACGGTCAGGCCGAGCGAGCCAACGCAGAGGTCCTGAGGGGACTCAAAACCAGGACCTTCAAGAAGAAGCTGGAGGCTTGCGGCAGGGGCTGGTACGACGAGCTCCAGTCTGTGTTGTGGTCTATCCGCATGACCGTGACCAAACTGACTGGCGAGACCCCATTCTTTCTAGTTTATGGAGCTGAAGCCGTTCTCCCTCACGAGGTCAGATGTTGTTCCGCACGGGTCCTGGCGTTTGACGAGGCGCAGCAGGACGCCATGCGGGGGACGGATCTCGTGCTGGGGGAGGAGCATTGCCGAGAAGCCGCGCTACGAGCAGCAAGGTACCAACAAGCACTGCGGCGATACCACTGCCGCAACATCTGCCCCAGGACTCTTGAGGTAGGAGACCTCGTGCTCAGACGGGTTCTCTCTAGGGAGGGACTGCATAAGCTCTCTCCCATGTGGGAGGGACCATTCAAGGTTGTTCATGTTTCCAGGCCCGGCTCCGCGCGCTTGGAGACCGAGGAGGGGGTGCCCGTCCAGAACGCATGGAACATTCAACATCTCCGAAGATTTTACCCCTGAAAAAAGCCCGGTGCCTGTGAAGAAGGCAAATGCCTGTGAAGTAGCCGCATTTTGGAAAAGGCCCAGTGCCTGTGAAGAAGGCGAATGCCTGTGAAGTAGCTGCGTTTTGGAAAAGGCCCGGTGCCTGTGAAGAAGGTGAATGCCTGTGAAGTAGCCGCGTTTTGGAAAAGGCCCGGTGCCTGTGAAGAAGGAGAATGCCTGTGAAGTTGTTGCATTTGGGAAAAGGCCCGGTGCCTGTGAAGCTCGCCGCCCGTGACACTCTCACATAATAATGAGTGGGGCTGTACACGCCCCGGAGTCTCCGGAGTGCCGCCCTCAGGCCTCGGGGGCTCCCGCCCATGCCCAGTGGCAGCACTTAGCTCTGTGCTGGTGAGAAGACGTCGAAGACTAGATTAGGTGCCGGACACGGCTTCTCTCATTTGCTTTCCGCAGTTGGCTTGTTTGTTTCTATTTGAAGTTTTACTGAAGCTGTTACCATTTCGAGCTCGCGACCCTTCGTCCATTTCACTTATTTGTTTCATTTTCTCTCACGGAAAGTCTCACGAGGCTGGAACTTGGGCACCCTCGCGAGTGTTTTCTGCCCCGGTGGTTTGGAACTTCCCTATCCGAGGCCGCTGCGGGAGCACCCCTCCCAGTCCGTGCCCCACGGGCATCGCGACATGATCATGGAACTTGGGTTGGTTATCCCTACTACCAGGGCTGGAGACTACCGCAACTGAGTAACCCCTTCAGGACACAAGGCGCACGACGATGCCCTAGCCTCGGGAGGCGAGGACCGCAACGAGCTTCCCCCCCAAGTTAAGTGATTTCCACGCATAAACATGCGGAACGAAAACATAGCACATAAACAGTAGAAACAGCACGCCAATTAAATAGCAACAGTTCAACACGCCCCCGTGGGGCACCAGACTACATTCTTTTTGCGCAGGAAAGAAAGGAAAGCAAAATGGGCACGACTTGCCCGGCATCAACTCTCGGCAAGGGCTCGTACTGCCTCCGGAGCTTAGCTAGATTCCGCCTCCCGCTTCACCGAGGCACGGTGTCGGGCCGACCCGCTGCCCTCTCCCAGGCGAGCGCGACGACCAGGGGGCTGGTCGCGACCACCGCTGGAGGAGCTGCCGTCCGATGGGGAGTCACCAAAGCTTGGCAGGCCTCGGGCACCGTTGCCCGCGCGCCTCCCTCCACCTTCATCCCGACCAATGCCGGGGCTGGGCGCACAGCCGCGGTCATCGTCTTCGGGGCAGCATCCGGCGCGGCGGCCGTCTTCCCCGAACACCCTCACATAGAGGGTGGCATCGCCGTCGAACTTAAAGTGTAGAGTGCACCGTCGGCTCAGGCCGCGCGCGCAGGCAGACGTTAGCCAGCTGTGGGTTAGGGCCGCCTCCCCGGTGCTGGAGACCTCCAGAGTAACCCAGGAGGCCCTGCTGCAGCAACCTTCTGCCTGAAGCCAAAGGCCGCCTAGGGCACCAGCCAGAAGTTCACCTACAATGAAGCGGGGGAGCTGGAGCCAGGTGCCGGTCGGGTCCGCCGACCACACGACGAACTCCGGCAGCACCTTCGCCGAGCGAGAACGCGGCCTTGGGGGTCGCACAGCCCCAGCGTACCTCTTGTTGGCAGCCGAGCACCCACCGCCGTGCAGAGGGGTGCTTCCACGGCCACGGGAAGCCACAACGGGGGCCGTAGGGTGCTTGCGAGGGCGGCCCGGCCACGCTTGGCCGGAGGAGAGCCGGTCCCTTCTTGGCGAGCCTTTCCTTTCTCCGTGGCCGAGAACCTCTTCGGCTGGGCCATGGGGATGGCGAGCGGCCAAGAAGAAGAAGGGGAGTAGCAGGAAGGGATGGACTAGAAGGGCTCACGCCATTCCGTATATATAGCCGGGGGAGGCCAACCGGCAGCCTCCATGATCACAGGTAATCATGATCCGTTTTGCATGCAGGGACTTGTCAAGTCATGTAGTTACCGAGGCATCGGGGGGGGGGAGCGAGGACGGCCACGTCCAATCAACCGCCATGCGGCGCCCAAGGCCGCAGGCTGTGGGGCCCACGGCGCTTCGCACTTGCCCCTTCGCTTCTCTGCTAAGCCAAGTCCAGGCGCGCCTTGGGATCGGGGGGCTACTGTCGGCATTCTAGGAACGGGGGTACCCAGACTTGCCTGCCTGCAGCCTGCGGTGTGGCTCAGGGAGTGGCCCAGTACGGCCCATCTTGACCAACACATGCTCAACACCCTCGCGAGGGGCCAAGCCTCGCGGGGTGGACGACAAGAAGCTTCCTCGGCACAGCCTCGTCAGGCTAGCTCGTGAGGAGGCGGAGAGATCAAGGCAGGGTACCTCACGAGGTGCCCATGAGGCAATCCATGACGACCGAAGCCAGGCGGGTGCCGGCCTGCGCAGAGTCCTTGTTTCCTCTTTGGTGCAAAGGGGGCAAGCGCAGGCAAGAGTATCAAGCAAAGGCAACCATTTCGGTGCAACAAGACCAAGACCAGCAGAACGGCAGGATGGAGGTCATCATGGAGCCCAAGCCAGCGTCACCGTCAGAGTCTTTGGCGGGCGAGGACCGACTTTAGCCAGGATAAGTGTACTAGATGTTCCCCTTCAAAATGGCCAATTGTTGGTGCCCTTCCCGCTCAATATTTGGGAAGAGGACCAAGGCCTCGCTCTATAAATAGGACTATCCACCACAGAGTAAGGGATCCAGATTCAATCCTTCCCAAGAGGCATCACCTCCACAAGAACTCCTCCCCTCGTGAGGCAGTTCTTCCTTTGTATTGTTCATCACCAGCCCCTGAGGCAATCCACCACACCACAAACTAGAGTAGGGTATTACACCACAATGGTGGTCCGAACTAGTATAAACCATGCGTCCCTTGTGTTGTTCTTCGGGTAGTTTAGATCTCTTTGCGAGGTGACGAAACGCGAGTAGGTGAGAGGTGTGATCACCGCGCGCACCCCAAAGTTTGAACCTCGAGGGTCTGCCGGAACCCGAAATCCGACAGCCGCCTTTTGAAGAAACTCTTGGCGGCGGGCGCTGTACTCCCGAGCGTGCCTGAGCACGTCTTCCACGTCATCCTCCGCCATCAGCGCATGCGGAGGACCCCGAGGCGGCACGCCTCCTCTCGGCAGGGGGGTGTGGGCTAGCGCCCCAGCGATCGCCGGACGGGCCCCGCCAGGGACCCGGCCCGGCGCCGGTTCATCTCCTGAAGTGAAGCCCATGATCAACCCCAGCCAGTCGGCATCCATGATCAGGGGAGGAGTGCGGGGTAAGCTGGTTGTTCCCCAAGAGAGCTCGTGAAAGAGGGGCAACAGATGCACAGGCTCAAGGTACCCGGCAGGGAGGCTCACCTCTCCAGCCGGCCCTGCGACGAGGGTGGTGCTCGAGCTCGGGGCGCTCGAGATCAGAGATGAAGATGAGGCTTGGGGAGAAGGCTCCTCGGCCATCTCCGCAAATTCGGCAGGAAGGGCCCTGAAAGGCCACAATCAGCTGAAGGAATGGTAAAATAAGGAACTGAGAGAGAAAAGGACTTACTCGTCAATGGCAAAATACTTCCTGCACTTAAACAGGCGACAGGGGCGGTCATTGCCTCCTGATGCCTCCTTCCTCATGCGGAGGGCCTCGAGGTCTATGTGAAACCGGCCTAAGCCCTCGACGCGAAGGCCAGCACACGGCATAGAAGAAACATCAGGATGATTTGCACCGAGCGTGCCAGACTAGGACGCGCCGTAGGGCGCCGCCTCTTGAAGATCAGTATGGGGCTCAGGAGCCCTGGCCTCGAGAGCCTCAGGTTGCGACACCTCGCCTGCCACCACTCCAGGATGCACTTCGGAAGCTAACGCCTGAGGAGCCCCTCGCGGCATTGGCATCTCAGCATCAGGCCCCTCGGCTCCCAGTGGTTCTCGCCTCCCTGCTCCATCACCTGACGCAGGACCACCGTGAGCAACTAGAAGAGCGACCACAGCAACTGGATTCTCGTAGGGCCCCATAAGACCGACCGGGCACAACCCCCATTCTTCAAAGCTGGGCATCTGCCTCACAAAGTCAGCCCTACCCGAGCAAAGATACAAGAGGGCGGCCCCGTGCCGGATGCTGCCTGGAGAAGGGCCGCCAGTCAAGGCCCTCAGCACCGTCCTCAGCACTTCTAGCGCCAGATCCTCTTCCTGGAGCCTCATGCGGTCTCCATGCCCCGCGAAGGACCACATCGGATAGGAGTGGCATTGGAGAGGGGCAATGCGGCATTGAAGGAACTCCCTCACCACCTGAGGCGCCGTTACGCCGAGTGCCCTCAAGTTCTTGAAGCAGCACCAGACGAAGGCAAGACGGGGGATCGTGAGCTCCTCATGATCCCAGCCCGAGTTGGGAATAGCAGGCAGTGTTGGATGCGAGAGCAGGTGGCTGGGCACCCCGATATCCACGTACAACCACCGCTCTCAGAACCTGCTCACAGGTGGAGGAAGGCTGAAGTCGGTCCCTAAGGCAGCCGTCTCTAGCTCGGAAAGGAAGCTCACACACCCCGAGCATTGAGTTGGGTCACTTAGGCGTAAGGAGAAGAAGTGGCGCAGGAGAGCAACGGAGGGAGGAATGCCCACCATGGCCTCGCAAACAAAGGCGAATACAGCAAGGAGAGTAATGGACTCAGGACCAAGGTGCATCATGTGGATCTGGTAATGGGAGAGCACCGCATTGAAGAAAGCACAAAAAGGGGGAACCAGACCCGCCCACAAGGCATCGGCGAAAAATCGGTCCTCCGTGATGACCCTATCAAAGGAGGTGTGGGACGCGGGCCAAACCATCGTCCTCCCACAATCATTGAAGATAGTAGCAAGGGCGAGCGGACCTTGTCCACGGCTTCAATGTTGAGTATGATCGACTGATCAACAGCGGGAGAAATTGCCGGAGGCGAGCAAGGCGGAGGCACGGGCTTCTTCCCCTTTCCCTTCTTTGTTTGCGCCATGGCGATGGGAGGAGGGGGAAAGCTCGAGTTGGAATTGGAGGCAGAGGCTGGACCTCGAGGAAGAAGGAAGGACAGGGAGCGCGCGAACGGCGAAAGAGGGATAACTGCGTGCAACCACAGGCCCGCCTAGCCGGGCGCATAATGAGGAGCATGGGGAAGCGGGGACGCCCACGTCCAATCGACCACCATGAGGCACCTAAGGTCGTAGGCTATTGGGGCCCGCGGCGCTTCGCACTTGCCCCTTTGCTTCTCTGCTAAGCCAAGTACGGACGCGCCTTGGGCCCAGGGGCTACTGTTGGCGTTCTAGGAACGAGGGTCCCCAGACTTGCCTGCCTGCGGCCTGCGGCGTGGCTCAAGCAGTGGCCCAGTGGGACCCAACTTCATCGACTCAAGTTCAAGACCCTCGCGAGGGGCCAAGCCTCGCAGGGAGGACGACATGAATCTTCCTCAGAGGCGTCCTCACCAGGCAGGCTCGCGAGGAGGCGGAGAGATCAAGGCAGGGTACCTCACGAGGTGCTCATGATGCAAGCCATGACGATCGAGGCCAGGCGGGCGCCAGCCTGGGCGGTGTCCTTGTTTCCTCTTTGGTGCAAAGGGAGCAAGCGCAGGCGCAGAGTACCGAGGCATCAGGCAAAGGTTGCCATTTCCGTGGAACAAGACCAAGACCAGTGGAGCGGCAGGATGGAGGTCACAATGGAGCCCAAGATGGCGTCATCGTCAGGGCCTTTGGCAGTCGAAGACCAACTTTAGTCAGGATAAGTGTACTAGATGTTCCCCTTCGAAATGGCCGTTGTTGGCGCTCTTCCCGCTTAATATTTGGGAAGAGGACCAGGGCCTCTATAAATAGGACTAGCCACCACAGTGGGAACCGGGGGATCTAACCGGGGGATCGAACCGGGTGGACGGATCGTTGGATCGAACCGAGGAGATTGAATCTAGACCTCACCTAGAGCGAACAGAGACGGAGCAATTCCTCTCCAAGCTCACCACCACAAGAGCTCCTCCCCTCGCGAGGCAGTTCTTCCCTTGTTTTGTTCATCATCAGCCCCTAAGGCAATCCACACACCACAAACTAGAGTAGGGTATTACACCACAACGGTGGCCCGAACTAGTATAAACCTTGCGTCCCTTGTGTTGTTCATCTTGCTAGCCTAGATTCCGAGCGAGGCGTTGGGACGTGGGTTGGTAGAGGAGAGATCTTCGCGCGCACCCCAGAGTTCGAGCCTCAAGGGTCTGACGGAACCCAAAATCCGACATCTATGTTCTTATCCATGAAAGTTATTTGATTCCTCTTTGATCTCTAATATGCATGATTGATTATAGCCTCATATTTCTTCTCCTATATTTGGGTTTTGTTTGGCCAACTTGATCTGTTTATTCTGCAATGGGAAGAGGTGCTTTGTGATGGTTTTGATCTTATGGTGCTTGATCCCAGTGACAAAAAGGGAAACGACACGTATGTATTGTTGCTATTAAGGATAAGAAGATGTGGTCTATTTCTACATAAATGGATCTTGTCTACATCATGTCATCGTTCTTATTGCATTACTCCATTTTTTCATGAACTTAATACACTAGATGCATGCTGGATAGCGGTCGATGTGTGGAGTAATTGTAGTAGATGCAGGCAGGAGTCGGTCTACTAATCTTGGACGTGATGCCTCTATAATGATCATTGCCTGGATATTGTCATGATTATTTGAAGTTCTATCAATTGCCCAACAGTAATTGTTTTCCTACTGTTTGCTATTTTCTCGAGAGAAGCCACTAATGAAACCTACGGCCCCCGAGCCTCTTTTCATCATATTTGCCTTTGCAGTCTATTTTCCTTTGATTTTATTTTCAGATCTATTAAACCAAAAATACAAAAATACCTTGCTGCAATTTATTTATTCCGCGATCTATTTATCCTATCTACCACTTTTATCTCATGTTATTTTACCTATCTTGAGGCACCATACCCGAAAGGGATTAACAACCCCTTTAACACGTCGGGTTGCGAGTATTTGTTATTTGTGTGCAGGTGTTGTTTACGTGGTGTTTGTAAGTTCTCCTACTGGTTCGATAACCTTGGTCTCATCACTGAGGGAAATACCTACCGTCACTATACTGCATCATCCCTTCCTCTTTGGGGAAATACCGACGTAGTTCTAGTAGACATCAAGTGCCCCAGCGACTACCCCCCAGGACTTAACAGGTATGATCTGACCAGCTCAATCTTACCAATACCACTTGCAATGGCTATGTTTTGTACGGTTGATTTATTAAGCATGTTCATGCCTTCTTTTTTTCTATACTACACACTGTGTGATGTTCAAGCATTAACTGTCCAGCTCAATTTCACCAATACCGGAAACAAACTTACATTACATGACTCAGGATATCACTAGAGATGCTACCCATTTGCTATTTTTGGTGGATGCTAACCCTGTTGAACTTAACATGCATGTCCATGTACTTACACAGGGTCATAACAGCCGATGTTGTTGTTTGCCGTCGAGGTTAGCTGCAGCCCATGTCTTACAGTATTTCACATCATTTGTGCAATTGCAATTTAACTTCTAACATTTACTGGTTGCCTGTACGTACACATGTTAGTGGCACTGATCCATGCACTGGTGCAGAGACCTTCTCTACAAATGGTTTTTAACCCCTTTCTGCGATGACGTTTGAAACCGTCGCCAAGTGAGTGTGGGCAATAGGGGAGTCCTTCCCACACGACCCAGAAACCATCGGGGATAGGCCCTCTTGGCACACATGCTGGGGCAAAATGAGCCCGTGTGCGATCTGGCGGGGCAGCGACACACAATTATTTCTGTTCGTATGTACATCCCACACGGTGAATCCCAGAAAAACATTTCCATTCGTATGTATATCACGCACAGTTTTGTGTGTGGAAATGTTTGTGCAAGGTTGCCTAACGCAAACAGTTCTCTATCGGAAGCCGTGTGTGATTGTTAGTTGATCGAACACACCTACTTTCTAGAAACAGTGTGGGTTGTTTGAGTTCGTCGCCCATGGTGTTGTCTGAGTAACCGTCTGAAATAGAAAACCCCAATAAGCAGGGTAATTAGCCTATTATTGATAATCCATGTACTAATCAAATTGATATTTCTTATAAAATACACCAGATATTTCATATCCGTATAACATCAACCAGGTTTTCATAATCGAATTACATCAGATAGCTTTGGCACTCAACTATGCCATTATACAACAGCACCAAGTTTCACATGCAACATCGAAAGCCTTTGGAAAGTAGCATCATACACGGTAAATAGACAGATGAATCTCATCTAGGAAACTGCAGAAGCGGAAGGAAAATATTGAGCCTTCAGTGATGTTGAATGTCCTTGCAACTTTAGGCCAGTGGCTATGGATAATTGCCCGCCCAACCTTGATCCTCTTCAGAAAGACTTCAATATTGTACCGTGGGTGTTGAATGAATACCTTCCTTGCCTCTTGACCATGCAGGTGGTTTGAGAGGTAATCATTGGTGAACTGCTTTGAAAAGTACTAAAAACAAAGATATGCATAAATCGTTGTTATAAAATTTGAAATGGCGTAAGGGGTAAAAACAAGGAAAAGAGTTAGCACCATCCTATAGTTGACTGATGTCTTCTTCATTGTGCAAACAAATATCTTGCTATTATTCGTCGCAAGTTTCTTCATCTTAACAATCTTTCTGAGTTTCTTGACTTGACTGATATTCATGGACATCTCATTTGCCCATATGCAAAATGGCTCGAACAGTGGGTCTAAGCCTCTGACAACAGGACCTACATGTGCAAGAACAAATTGTAAGAAACCTAAATATTAGAATGATTCCTGCAACTGCACAATAATGTGTTATTAGCAAAAGGACCATGCTTGAGCAAACCTCGATGGTAAACCGTAGTGTCTCCCATTGTTTCCCTTCAACACACATATGGAAGATCTTGATCAGGTCAACTGAGAGTTGCCATACTATCAGTAGAATATGTATTGAGTATAGCCAAATTCGATTTATTTCACATGCATAACAATACAAAATTGTACCCACAGCAAATGAAAATCAAATTACAGAACTGAACCAAATAGTTAAATGGACAGCAAGCCAAATGAACCAAAATAGTTAACTCAGCACAACATTGCAGAATAGAAACATGTACTAGAAGATAAGACAGTTAAAAAAACAAAGTATGCTTGAGAACACTACAAAATGTAGCAATTGTTGGACCAAACTATTAACTGAACATTACATTTCAGAGGACCAAACTGTTAACTAAACATTACATTTTAGAGGACCAAACTGTTAACTGAACATCAGTTTGCATATTAACATTACAGAGGACAGATCACTAGAAGGCACTGGCGGTAGCATTGACAAAACAACATGAACTGTATTTTAAAGTAGACAACCGCATGGCGGTGTCGACGGTGGCCTCGAAGATGAGGTGCTCCTCCAAGATCTGGTGGTCGGCACGCATGGCAGCCATAGCATCCTCGTGCGCATGTGCGGCCGCGATTTGCTTCTCTGCTGCTAGATGCTACTGGGTTCCATGTTATACTGCATGCAAAATGGCTGTGGGCGGTGCTTAATTGGAGGAGGGGGACAGTGATTTTGGTGGAAGGTGTCGCGCCGTCGGTCGTGGCATGTGAGACGGGAAATGAGGAGGATGGTGTGGGTGGGGTGTGGATTACCTGACCATATCGACGAGGTCGCGCAACAAGAAGAATGGTCGGCGGCAAGGAGGCCGCACAACAAAAAGTAGGGTCACCAGCGAGGAGGTAGCATTACAAGAAGAAGGGTCGCCAACGAGGAGGCGGCACTTCAAGAAGAAGGGTAGCCGGCAAGGAGGCGGCGCTCCAAGAATAAGGGTCGCCGGCGAGGAGGCTGAGCTGCCAGTAAGCAGCAGGGAAGGTTTGAACTTGGAAAACAAGGAGGGATAGTGGAAATGTGACTTTTGGTGGGAGGGAGGGGGCGGGGAGATATATATTTCCACGGTGGCAGAAAAATTTCACTCGTTGCCGCAAGAAACTAGTGCGCAAGTGTGGTTCAAGCAGGGGTGGTGGACTATAGACGACAAAGCAACCTGTGTAAGCCAGACAAGACAGTGTGCCAAGATATTTTATATCACATCCCACACGATTCTTTCTAGTAAACCGTTTGTGGTCTACCTGATTTTTTTCATTATGTTTTGAAAGACAAAATAGTGTTACGAAGGGAAAGGATGGTTGTAAGTGCATCTAGTGCCACCCCTGATTGGTTTTGGAGTATTGACGACAAACATGCTTGAGGGACTAATGTGTTTGTGAGAATTGCAGGTTAACACAGGTAATAGTCCCTCATTGATTTGTTTTACCTACCAGAGATGACCCCTAAAAATGTGTGAAGACATTGAAGACAATGGTGGTTCGTGAAGACATTCATGATGAAGATTTTGACGTATGAAGATATTCACTTAAAGACTATGGAGTGTGAAGACATAGCTGTTTTGTAGTTTCCTTTCTTTTTATTGAGTCATAGGAACCACCATACTATTAAGTGGGGTGCAAGTGAACAAAGTTACAGTGACTGATGTGATGCTCAACCAAATCCTATGTCTTTGAGCGAAGACAATGAGAGCAAATCTTATCCAGAGCTGGAGGAGTCAGCTTTGCTTGTAGCCCAAGCCAAGCTGTCATGTGTGTTTGAAATCCGACCGTTGGACACGTGTCGGTTCCTTAGTGACACAGGGTCATTTTAACCATATCAGGCCGGGTTGCCACTTGGCTATAAATAGCCCACCCCCTACACCATAAATTGGTGGCTGCTCAGATTTAGTGCACGGCTTCTGTCGTTTGAGAGCAACCCACCTCTGAAGCATTTGAGAGAGAGATCCTTGCGAGGACAAAGCCCAGAACACCCAGAGCTAAAGAGTGTTAGGGATCACTGAAGTCTTTCTGTCCGCGTGATCTGAAGACTTGTTACACTTGAGGACCGTGAATCCTCCAGCCGGTTAGGCATTGCGTTCTGAGCATCCAAGAGTCATTGTGGATTGCCGGTGAACAAAGTTTGTGAAGGTTTGGAAGTCTACCTTGAAGACTTACCAGAGTGATTGGGCGAGGACTAGGTGTCCTTAGCTCAAGGGGAATAAGGTGAAGACGCGATCTTCTGAGTTGAATCTCAGCCTCCCTAACCAGACATACAGTTGTCACAGCAACTGGAACTGGTCTACCAGATCCTTGTCTTCACCAAGCAACTGGTTCTATCCCTTACTCTTCTTACTTTTCAGTTTGTCTTCGTGAAGTCATTGCTTGCCTGCTCAATTTATTTGACTTCAATGTGTGAAGACTTATATCTATTTGGTTTCCTACTGTCTTCCATTCTGATCTTGTCTACCTAGCTGTAGTTAGTCTTCGTGCTTCCACTGTATTGTCTGCTTGACTAATGCTCGTCTAGTGTAGTTTACATTCTGCTGCATATCATATAGGTTCAGTTTACTTGTCTGTCTTCAAAGCCCCCGTGTTTTGAAGACTTTCATAAAAATCGCCTATTCACCCCCCTCTAGTCGATAACTAGCACTTTCAATTGGTATCAGATCAAGGTACTCCCTTGTTCTGTGTGATTTGGTTTAACCACTTGGAGTTTTAGCTATGTTGACTGCAGGGATAAGCAAGGTCTCCGCTGCGTGCCCCATCTTTGATGACACTGATTACCCCTACTGGAAGAATAAGATGCGCATGCATCTTGAAGCCATTGATGTCGACCTCTAGTATGTGTTCAGGACCGGCGTTCCCATGGTCGGTGAAGGTGTCACCGCTATCGATGTCAAGACATTCGTGCAACTGGTCCCAACCGCCAAGAACATCATTTGTGGTCATCTGACCAAAGGGCAGTATGGCCGTGTGAGTGCACTGGAAACTTCGAAGCTAGTCTGGGGCTGGCTGTCCAAGGTCAATGAAGGCATCTGAACTCAGAGAGACTCAAGGATTGATGTTCTTCGTAATCTCATCAACCGCTTCAAGAGAAATGACAATGAGAATGTCCAGCTCATGTTTGATCGCCTGACTGACATCACCAATGAGCTTCGCGCTCTTGGCGCTACTGAGGTCACCAAGCATGAGATCATGAAGAAGCTCTTGAGATCTCTTGACAGCTCATTTTTACTTTAGCCTTGATGAAACAAGAACGTCCTAACTTCAAAGATCTCGATCCATGTGATATACTTGAGAGGCTCAACACACATGAGTTCCAACTATCTGAGAAGCGTGATATCTATGGCCCCAACTATGGCCGAACCCGCGCCTTAAAGGCAAAGGCTGTTTCCTCATCTGAAGAAGAATGTGACTGTAGGTCTGGTGATCCTTAAGAGCTTGGGAAAGAGCTTGGAATTCTTGTGAGGAAGTTTCCAAAGTTCTCCAAGAAGAATCGTTTCAGCAAGTCTTCAAGATCCAGCTCAAAGAGCGATGAGGCTTCATCATGTGACTACAAGAAGATAACTTGCCAAAAATGCAAGATGACAGGCCACTACATCTCTGAGTGTCCTCAGTGGGATAAGGAATCAAAGAAGAAGAAGAAGAAGAAGAAGAGCAAGGAATATGATTCTGATGACAGGAAAAAGAAGAAATCGTCAAAATCTTCTTCAAAGTCTTCGCCAAAGTCTTCATCTCACAAGAAGACCTCATCAAGCAAGGCTCGTGCATTTATTGGCAAGGATATGGATTCAGAGGAGGAGTCTGCTTCTGAGGAGGCGGAGGTGGAGTCACAGGAGGAGTCTGATTAAGGCATGGCAAGCCTGACTATGGCTTCAAGTTTCGTTGGCAAGTCCATCTTCAACCTTGAAGACAATGGTCACAACGTCGAAGCTGAAGCAGATGATAAGGACGACTCTGCTCCAACCTACTGCTTCATGGCACATGGTGCCAAGGTAAACTCACTCAATACCTATTTTCAAACCTATATGGTGGGTAACGCCACCACCACAATTTATTGAAGATTTTCATTTGGCATCATGATTGCATTATCCTCACATTTGGATTGTCTTCAACATTGATTTCTCTTCAAGTTCTATATCTTCGCAATGCTGATATATCTTCAGTACTATATATTTGTTCAGTCCTCTACAACATTCGCTTATAGCTATATTTTCAAGTTTCCATTCTTCTGATCTAAGTGAATGTGATCGGCCCCTTACCCCATCAGTGCTACTCCCTCAAATCCTTTCTGTCTAGTCATATGCATTCTGTTGACATGTGTTGAATATCTTCACCGTGTCCTTGTCAGCTGAAGATACAGAGACGGTCGGATATTGGGTTCCGGCAGACCCTTAAGGTTCGAACTCTGCGGTGCGCGCGAAGAATTTCCCCCTACCAATGCGCGTCTGATCGCCTCGTGAGAATCTAAGCTAAACAATGAACAACACAAGGGACACAAGATTTATATTGGTTCAGGCCACCATTGTGGTGTAATACCCTACTCCAGTTTGTGGTGTGGTGGATTGCCTTAGGGGCTGATGATGAACAGTACAAGGGGAAGAACAGCCTCGTGAGAGGTGTTCTTGAGCTGATGCGGTGTTCTACTTGGGATGGATCTTCCCGTCTCTGGCTGGTATGATGGGGACTCTCTCTCCTCCTCTCTACTGTGGTGGCTAGCTCTATATATAGAGGCCCTGGTCCTCTTCCCAAATATTGAGAGAGAAGGGCGCCAACAATGGCCATTTTAAAGGGGAACATCTAGTACAAGTTATCGTGACTAAAGTTGATCTTTGGCTGACTAAGGCACTTGAGATGACGCCGTCTTGGGCTCCATGGTGACCTCCATCCTACCGCTCTGCTGGTCTTGGTCTCGTTGCACTGGAATGGTAACCTTTACATGATGCCTCGGTACTCCACGCCTGTGCTTGCCCCCTTTGCACCAAAGAGGAAACAAGGACACTGCGCAGGCTGGCAGCCGCCTGGCGCCTGCCTAGTGTTCGATCGTCACGGCTTGCGTCACGAGCACCTTGCGAGGTACCCTTTCCTTGATCTCTCCGCCTCCTCGCAAGCCTGCCAGGCGAGGCCGCTCCTGAGGAAGCCTCGTGTCGTCCGCCCCGCGAGGCTTGGCCCCTCGTGAGGTTCTTGAGTTTGTGCTGATGAAGATGGGCCGTACTGGGCCACCACTTGAGCCACGCTGTAGGCCGCAGGCAGGCATGTTTGGGGACCCCCATTCCCAGAACACCGACAGTAGCCCCCGGAACCAAGGCACGCTCAGACTTGGCTTAGCAGAGAAGCGAAGGGGCAAGTGCGGAGCACCGCGGGCCCCAACAGCCTACGGCCTTGGGCGCCGCATGGCGGTTGATTTGACATGGGCGTATCCGCTTCCCCATGCTGCCTCGGCAACTGCTCGACTTGACCAGTCCCTGCATGCAGAAATGAGTCATGATTACCTGCGATTGTGGAGGTCAACGGTTGGCCTCCTCTGGGTTATAAGTACGGATGGGCGAGAGCCCCCGCAGTCCATCTCTTTCTAATTCACTCCTTCTTCCTCGCCCCTGCTCCACTTTACGCCAATGGCGCCGTTCCGCCGGTTCTCAGTAGAAGAGAAAGGGAAGGCCCCCCGAGAGGGTCCCGACCTACTTCCGCCGAAGAAGTGGCCGGTCCCTGGCCACCGGGACGTGGTCGCGTGGCAGGAGACGTCGAGGCCTTGGTACGAGCGACCGCCGCCTGGGTTTCCGCTACCCTTGTACGCCCGGGCTGAGGGCCCTAGAAAAGAAGAAGGCGCCGAGCAGCACCGCCTGCACCGCTGGCGACGCCGACGAATCACGGCGGTGCGCGTCGTAGCCCCTGAGTCCACGCCGAGGGCTCTTCTCGCGAGCTTGTGCTTCACGCTGCCATGTCTCCAAACTCTTGGATTCGTCTTCCTCCCTCCTTCGCCTTTGAGATGCTGTAGAGGGGGCCTCTTGAGCTTTGGCTGCAGCACGCTGACTGCAGTAACCCTGTGACCGGAGCGGAGGTCGAGGTTGAAACTTTGAGAAAGGTCTGCATGACCTGGGGCTAGGGCGAGATTGCCCGGGTCTGCCGAACAGGGGGTGCCTCCATAATTCATCTTGAATATGATGGCGCCTCTGTCGTATTTCGGGTCCCGGCAGACCCTCTAGATTCGAACACTGGGGTGCGCACGGAGATTTTGCCCTCTACCTACCTGCACCTCACCACCTCCCTATGATCTAAGCAATCAAAGGAGCAACACAAGAGACACAGAGTTTATACTGGTTCAGGCCACCATTGTGGTGTAATACCCTACTCCAGTGTTTGGTGTGGTGGATTGCCTCTTGGGCTGATGATGAACAATACAAGGAAGAACAACCTCGCGAGGGTCTGTTCTTGGCTGGTGCGATGAACTTCTAGGGGGAGTTCAGTCGCTCTCTCTACTGGTTTCCTGGTGATGACCGGATGCCTCTACCTTGCGGTGGCTAGTCCTATTTATATTCAATGGCCCTGGGCCTCTTCTCAAATATTGAGCGGGAAGGGTGCCAACAATTGGCCATTTTGAAGGGGAACATCTAGTACACTTATCCTGACTAAAGTTGGTCCTCGCCTGCCAAAGGCTCTAGTGGTGACGCCGGCTTGGGCTCCACAATGACCTCCATCCTGCCGTTCTCCTGGTCTTGGTCTTGTTGCACCGAAATGGATGCCTTTGCTTGTTGCTCTCGCCTGCGCTTGCTCCCTTTGCACCAAAGAGGACAGGGAGGACACTGTGTGGCCTGGCGCCCGCCTGGCACCCTTGGTCGTCATGGCTTGCGTCATGGGCACCTCGTGAGGTATCTCGCCTTGATCTCTCCGCCTCCTCGTGAGCCAGCCTAACGAGGCCGCTCCTGAGGAAGCCTCCTGTCGTCCGCCCCGCGAGGCTTGGCCCCTCGCGAGGGTCTTGAGCTCGTGCTGATGAATACGGGCCATGCTGGGCCGCCCCTTGAGCCACGCCGCAGGCCGCAGGCAGGCAAGTCTGGGGACCCCCGTTCCCAGAACACCGACAGTAGCCCCCGGGCCCAGGGCGCGCCTGAACTTGGCTGAGCAGAGAGGCGAAGGGGCAAGTGCGAAGCGCCGCGGGCCCTAACAGCCTGCGGCCTCTGGCGTCGCGTGGCGGTTGGTTGGACGTGGGTGGCCTCGCTTCCCCATGATGCCTCGGCGCTTGCGCGAACTGACAAGTCCCTGCATGCAAAGCGGGTCATGATTACCTGCGATCGTGGAAGCCGACGGTTGGCCTCCTCCGGCTATAGGTACGGAACGGTGCGAGCCATTCCAGTTCATCTTCCTTTGCTACTCCTCCTCTTCTTCATCTTCGCCATTGCTCCGTCTCGCGCTGATGACACCAATCCGCCGGTGTGACATCCCTAGCTTCTGGCATTGCACCAGTATAGTGTCATGTGTGCATCATGTCTAAATTTTTCTTAAACTTGAAATGGGGACTAACAAACCCCAACACCCCCTTTTGAATAATAGGTTCCAACAATTGGAATTTCAATGAACCCAAAATGCCCTTCAAAAATGTTCACCATCTATGGTCCTGGCTAAACCGTCTGCCAAAAATGGTTTCATATTTTGGAGGCTATTCTGGATTTTTGCACCAAGCCATAAGTATTTGCATTTGGGCAATTTAAATCCTATAAATATTTTAAAATGCCCAAAAATCCTGAAGGTATTTTTAGGCTGTTGAGAATATTCTCAAATGTTCCTTTGAATATTTTCAGGTTTTTTCCTAAATGAAATAGTATTTCTACTATTTCAAAACACAGAACAGAAACAAATAAAAAAGTAAAACAGAAAGCAGGGAGAGAGGGTTTTACCTGGCGCTCACCTGGCCTGGCCCAGCACGGCCCAGCCCACTAGCCTGTGCCAGTCGTCACCCACCTCTGCCAGTAGGCAGAGGAAGGACAGCGCACGGCACGCGCGCGGGCGCCACGCCACCAGGCTGCCTGCCTGCGTCACCTGGCCACCGCGACGCCTCGCGTCTTCTCCTCGGTGCAACCTCAGCCCCCTGGACACCACTCTCCCCTCCTCTGCTCTCCCCCTTGTCCTCTCCCCCTCATGCCCGAGCGGGTCCGTCGCCGCCGTTCTCCATAGCCGCAGCCGCAGCCATCCCCGAGCCTCTCCAACATGTCCACGAGCATCGCCACGCCTTCCTCGTCCACTCTGTCCAGCCACGCCCCGCTGGAGGCCCTCTATCATCGCCATCTTCATCATCTTCGTCGCCGGCCGCCGGAGATCCCCCTCGCCGCCCCGCTCACTCCGGTTCCGCCCCGACCTCGTCGTCTGCTTCTCCGTGACCGCTGTGATACTCTGCCTCTCCTCCCCTCTCCGTTCTCACTGCCGCACGCCATAGCAACCGCACCGAGCACACCCGCATGCGCCACCGCCTGAGATCGCCGCCGACGTGGCTCCGGCCACGCAACAACCTTGCCGTCCTATCATTTGACCTCCCCGCACCTCGTAGGGCTTGTAGGAGTTAACCCCAGGCATCCACGCGCACCATAGCAACGGGTTCGAGTTCGCCCGAACTCCGGCCGCCGCCCAACTTCCCGCCGCCGCCGCCACAGACCACTCCAGGTCCAGCCACCACCACCATCGGATCCGCCCTACTGCGGGCGTTCCAACGGGACCGGCCGCGCGACCTCTCGTTGCCGGAGTTGCCGGACGGGCAACCCCGCCGTGTCCCGATTAGCGCCGGCGGCTAACCGCCATTCGGGATGACGTGGACACATCATTAGCGGCTAATTGACCCACCAACTAACCCCCTGGCTCGCTGACATGCGGGCCCCACTGCCTAACTAACCAACTAACAAAAATAGTTTAAGTTTAATCTAAACACAGTGGCCCCACGCGTCAGCATTGACTTTGCTGACGTGGCGTTTGACTTGTCACACCTGTCTGTGAGTCGGACTAGCCGTGAGTCACTGACCAGTGGGACCCGCACGTCAGGTTTGACCCTGGTCGGCACTGTTGACTTGCTGACGCAGGTATGACACAGTGCTGATGCAATTAACCTTTTACTGGATTTATTATTATACAGGAAATTCCAGAAAATAGCCAAAACTTCTAAAATTCATAGAAATTCATCCGTGGCTCAAAATGAAATAATTTATATATGAAAAATGATCAGAAAAATCCAATATATCCATCTGCACTGGTTTCATGCATGTTTAAGCAACTTAAACCTCATGTTTATATCAAAACATGATAATGCACTTTTTTAAGTCATAGTTTCAATTTGAACTTGAACCTTGGGTTCAAACTAACTCAAACCCATCTAATTATAGTTGCATTAGCCAACACACTCATTTTTCCATGTCATGATCATGCATCATATTGTGCATTGCATTGATTGTGTTTCTTCTTTGTTTGTCGGTATTTGTCCCCTCTTGATAGACGTGATACCGACGATGAGATCAATGACACCGCTGAAGAGCTATACTATCTTCAAAAGTGCCAGGCAAGCAAAACCCCCTTGTTCATTCCGATACAATCCCACTCTCTCGCTCCTGCTCTCTTTTATTGCATTAGGACAACAATGATTCATCTGTTACTTGCTGCGGTAGTTGAACCCCTTTATCCTCCGCATGACCTGTCATTGCCACAGTAAATAGATGAAACCCACTAGCATGAGTAGGAGTTGTTTGAGCCCTGTTGTGCCTACTCATTCATGCTTGTTTGTCATGCCTGCTGCTGCTTAGAGTTGAGTCAGGTCTGATTCATCAGGGATGAATCAGAGGTGTGTGAACATGTCCTACTGTGTGTGAGCTAAGTGTGTGAACACGATTTGGTAAAGGTAGCGGTGAGAGGCCATGTAGGAGTACATGGTGGGTTGTCTCATTGCAGCCATCCTCAGGAACTGAGTTCTGTGTTTGTGATCCATGAAACAGTTACTACCACGCATTGGGCCCGAAACCAATGCACCCTCTCGGCTTCTTAAACACCCTTGTCCTCTGTCGAGGAGTTTCAAGTAGTTTCTGGTGTTTGTAGTATGCTGGAGGCCGTGGGCAGTGCTGACCCGAGGGGTGGGTTGTGATGTGGTAGGCACGTGGCCGGGTATGCCGGGCGCCCGTTTGGTGTCGCGGAACCCTGTACACATCGTTCGGGGCCGTATGTGGAAACCTCGGCCGGACTCCCTGCGGATGGAACCTGAATAGGCGATAAACCTGGATAGAGACTTGAGTGTTTAGGTAGGCTGTGGCCGACACCCACGTTGGGCTTCCGCTTGAAGGTTGCCGAGTACATGTCGTGTAAACGGCGGTAAGTGGTGAGAGCGTGTGTGAAGAAGTACACACCTGTAGGGTTAACATCATCTATTCGGATAGCCGTGTCCATGGTAAAGGACTTCTGGGTTGCCTGTACAGTTCATAGACAAGTGAAAGTGGATACTCTAAAATACGCAAGATAAGTGTGAGTGCTATGGATGGCGTTCTCATAGGGAGACGGGAGCGGATCCATAGTGGTGTATTGGTTGGTGAATATGTGGACTCGTTTGCGCCACCTCAAAAGAGTTACTTGCAGTCATAGTTCAGGATAGCCACCGAGTCAAAGCTGGCTTGCTGCAGTTAAACCCCACCATCCCCTTTGTTGATAATGATGCATATGTAGATAGTTCTGATGTAAGTCTTGCTGGGTACATTTGTACTCACGTTTGCCTATTTTATGTTTTTGCAGAGAGACTTGAGTCTCACTAGTAGTTCCGCTTGGACTTCGACGTTTAGCTTGTTACCTCAGCTACGATCTTGTGCCGCCGGCAGGATCTGGTAGATAGTCAGGCTTCTCAGCCTTTTTCATCCATAGATGTCTGTACTCAGACATGTTAAGCTTCTGCGTGTGTTTTGACTTGTATGCTCTGAATATTGGGTCATGAGACTCATGTTTGTAATATCTCGCTCCTCGGAGCCTAATGAATAAATACTTGTGTTGTAGAGTCATGCTGTGATGCCACGTTGTATTTGCACATATCGAGCATATTGTGTGTATGTTATTGAAATGCTTGGTATGTGTGGGATCTGACTATCTAGTTGTTTATCCTTAGTAGCCTCTCTTACCGGGAAATGTCTCCTAGTGCTTCCACTGAGCCTTGGTAGCTTGCTACTGCTCCGGAACACTTAGGCTGGCCGGCATGTGTCCTTCTTCGTTCCTGTGTCTGTCCCTTCGGGGAAATGTCACGCAATGAATACCAGAGTCCTGTTAGCCTGCTACAGCCTGGTTTACCGGAGTCCTGCTAGCCCAGTTGCTACAGCCTGGATTCACTCGCTGATAACCGACACGTTCGTTGTTGGGTCATGTATGCCTGTCCCTGTAAGTTAGTGCTACTTTGGGTTCATGACTAGCCATGTCAGCCCGGGTTCTTTCTCATATGGATGCTAGAGGCACTATCATATACGTGAGCCAAAAGGCGCAGACGGTCTCGGGCCAGGTAAGGTGGCACCCATGGGAATACCGTGCGTGAGGCCGCAAAGTGATATGATGTGTTACATGCTAGATCGGTGTGACTTAGGATCGGGGTCCTGACAGCTTTGGTATCAGAGCTTGACTGCCTGTAGGTTCTCCAAGCCAAACTGGTCGAAGTTGAGTCTAGAAATGCTTTAGCTATATGTAGGGGAATTGATTGTGGGATGGAACGTAAGGCTCTTTTTACTTCTTATCCCTTATGCCTTCTCATCTGAGTCATCTTATCTTTCCTGCGGGGTTAAGAAACTACGCTTTCCCTTCTTCTATCAGGATCACGTGTTACTAATCCGTAGACTTATAGAATTGTTAGACTTAAGCCTCGGTTTAGTTTTTACTACTTCCGTATGTTCATAAGTGGCCTCAGAACCTTGATATTGTGATGTTGAGTGGTCATGCCACTATTTTGCAGGATGTCTCAAATCATTTTGAGCATTTACAGCCGTTATGCTGTCCGAGTCATCCCAAATTTCTAAATAGTCTGATGCATTTGCAAATCCCTTCTCTCCGTTTCTAATGTTCATTTGGGCCAGATTAATCACACATATTAGTGTGTTGAGGTACTCCGCCGCCTCGGCATATATGTTGGAGCTATTATTATGACCCTAGGCGTCTTATGAAACCATCTAGTAATCCAGCCATGTTTCGTGTTCCCGGTGTGATGATTCTGACCATTATTCTTGAAAGCATCCCGTGATGCAATTTAGTTAGTAGGTAATCTACTCCTGGGTTCTTGACCCAAGATTCACTCTACTTACCTCGTGTTGATAGTGTTGCTCGTACCTTTAGGATACTAGTAACCTTTGTGATAGTCTTCGAGGTCCGTGGTATATCATTCTTCCAAATACCATGAACCATCCTTGGCAGGAGTTCCTTTGAACCAAAGATCACAATAAGAGTGCTCTTGATGAGTTCTCCATTCATAATTGTGATTCTGCCAGTTCTACCTTTCTGCATGGGTTATCTGGAAGAAACCTGGTGAACTTGGTTCGACATATTAATCTATGCATCCACAACTCAGAAAGACATATGTCCTCTTGAGTTGTCCCTCTTCATTTGTATTCCGACCATCGTCTATAAATTGATAGTCAAGAGTATGTGTGCGGTCGTGTTCATCGATGCCTATTATTCTTGTGGTCTGTCAAGCCATTCTACTTTAGAATGACTTGGAGAAACAAACTCCAGTACCTTGTCCACTTCGAGGATTGGGTCAAAGTAGTTGTATTTCGCAGATCAAATGCCAATCCAGCTTTTGATTCTGTTCTACCCTGAAGTATTACCGTCCTATGTCAAGAATGTCATGGGAATTGCACACCATCTTATGAATTCTTGATAAAGTGATACTTCTCACCATCGTTGTTCATTCCTGGGTTCCGTGTTGTTGTAACCGGAATGCCGACAACTGAACTGTGATGTATGAAATCGATACTCCTAGCAACCTCGTTGCTTGGTATTTAATGGACAATATTCTCATTCGTAGTGTGTTGGTTATTAAATCATCATCCTAAGATTTATCGTGCTACCTAGTCCTTATTTCTGGTGCACACTTCGATCAATGAGTTAGGATTGTGTCAATTCCTCACTCTTTTGATCACGTCGTCTTGCCCTGAAAAGCAAGGTTGTTCTCGAGCTTAGTAACATATCGGTGGTTCGTGATTTTCCCGAATATCTTCTCGGAAGTATTACCAGGTTGTTCCCTGACTGTTATGTTGAGCTCGTGATCAAGTTGGTTTCTTGTGAACCACCCTTTCTCCAAGAATCTATGTGGGATACCCCTAAGCTAGTTGGTCAAGCTAAACAACAACTTGGAGAGTTGGAAGATAAAAGCTTGTCTAACTTAGTTAATTTCCAAAGGGATATCCTTGTGTGTGTGTGTGTGTTGAAGAGAGATGATTTCTTCATCAATTGTTCCTCGTGATCAGTTGTTGAACCTACTGTCTTATCAAACTTTGACTTGAGTATGGGCTATCATCAAGCCAAATCAGAACCAACGATGTTCGTAATGTTGTCTTACTTGTGGTTGATCCCTCGAGCATACACCATTACATCTTTTGGTATGACCAATGTTATCACCGTGTTCACATGATGGTGGAAGTCCAGTGATATGGAAATTCTGATGAGTTGCTATTGAGCCCATCCGTAGCACTTTGTCTCCCCCCATGATTCATGTTGAACATCAACCTAGTGTTTAAAACTTTGTAAGCAATGCATTCGTATTTCGTTCATGAAGTATATGTTTGGTGTAAGAGGTGACTTTCTCCAAGTTCATGTGCATCAGGTGCAAGTTGCTGCCGTGAATTTGAGAAAGGTTTGTTTTGCTTCCTCTGGAATCATCCCAATTCAGTCATGCATATGTGCGAAGTATTCTGTGGTCTGGAGACTTGCAACCTTCATTATATATGTATTCCTAGCACACCAAGCCACTGATTGAATTGTTCAAGGAGAAGAAGTTCCTTCTTCAGAGCATGCCTTATGCAAGGACTTTGATATCCTCGACGATGGTTCCCAACCAGAATTCGATAGTATTTTATTATAAGACTACTATGTGGTCATTCTTGTCTTGGACAACATACTCACATGTATGTAGCAGAACCGGCTCATGTTTTGGAGCTTGCTATCGTAGCTCATATCCCGAGAATCTCGCAACGTCATCTCGTTGATTTGTGTTGCAAACTTTCTTTTCGGACATGTTGAGTCTGAGGTATCCTATCACCAATCGGATCTGAATCTCAGGCAGATATGATGGTTGGAACATTCCCAACAGTTGCATGTTGTTCCCAGCTCGCACCGCCATTTTGCCAATTTACCATGGGCTACCCCTCTTAGCTGTTGCTCTCCAAGGTCATCTTCCAAAGTGGTCCTGTCATGAGTCCCATCCATTTCCGGTGATAAGCAAAAGTCATCCATTGTGTTGTCTTCAACAAGGTAATCCACATCATCCATACTAGTCCGAGTATGCTACTCCTTCGAACTCCATCAAACGATTGTTCGGAAAATTGCCTCAGGATGGTGAGAAGAGTTCCAATGATCTATGTATCAAAAGTAATTCCTTTTTGCCACTTGAGGGAATAATTCTATGAGTCACCTTCCCTAAGGTGCCCTGTTATGGAATCATGGCAATTCTTCCTTGCTATTCTGAAACCCTCATCAAATCGTCTCCTCCGCCCCCTCTTGATGCATGTTTTGCTTCTCAGCTCAAGAGATGTTCCTATGTCTCATTCCGTGAGTTGATCCTGTGATCATTAGGATGATCCATCCATGTAGACATGTCTCGCTCTTTTGTCCTCGTGATGGATGAAGATCTCTAAAGCAAAGATGTCAAGATCGACTGGAGTTATCAAATCAACATGCTCGAGAAAAGACGTCCGGATCGTGAAGATTGTGTTAGCTTGTGTCCTTCTGTCTTCTTACCTCATGACTTGAATCTCGGGACGAGATTCCTGTTTAGTAGGGGTGAGTTGTCACATCCCTAGCTTCTCGCATTGCACTAGGATAGTGTCATGTGTGCATCATGTCTAAATTTTTCTTAAACTTGAAATGGGGACTAACAAACCCCAACACCCCCTTTTGAATACTAGGTTCCAACAATTGGAATTTGAATGAACCCAAAATGCCCTTCAAAAATGTTCACCATCTTTGGTCCTGGCTAAACCCTCTGCCAAAAATGGTTTCATATTTTTGGAGGCTATTCTGGATTTTTGCACCAAGCCATAAGTATTTGCATTTGGGAAATTTAAATCCTATAAATATTTTAAAATGCCCAAATAATCCTGAAGGTATTTTTAGGCTGTCGAGAATATTTTCAAATATTCCTTTCAATATTTTCAGGTTTTTCCTAAATGAAATAGTATTTCTACTATTTCAAAACACAGAACATAAACAAATAAAAAAGTAAAACAGAAAGCAGGCAGAGAGGGTTTTACCTGGCGCTCACCTAGCCTGGCCCAGCACGGCCCAGCCCACTGGCCTATGCCAGTCGTCACCCACCTCTGCCAGTAGGTAGAGGAAGGACAGCGCACGGCACGCGCGCGGGCGCCACGCCACCAGGCTGCCTGCCTGCGTCACCTGGCCACCGCGACGCCTCGCGTCTTCTCCTTGGTGCTACCTCGGCTCACTGGACACCACTCTCCCCTCCTCTGCTCTCCCCCTTATCCTCTCCCCCTCATGCCCGAGCGGGTCCGTCGCCGCCGTTCGCCATAGCCATAGCCGCAGCCATCCCCGAGCTTCTCCGACATGTCCACGAGCATCGCCACGCCTTCCTCGTCCACTCCATCCAGCCACGCCCCGCTGGAGGCCCTGTATCATCGCCATCTTCGTCATCTTCGTCTCCGGCCGCCGGAGATCCCCCTCACCGCCCCGCTCACTCCGGTCCTGCCCCGACCTCGTCGTCTGCTTCGCCGTGACCGCTGCGAGCCTCTGCCTCTCCTCCCCCTCTCCATTCTCGCTGCCGCGTGCCATAGCAACCGCACCGAGCACACCCGCATGCGCCACCGCCTGAGCTCGCCGCCGACGTGGCTCCGGCCATGCAACGACCTCGCCGTCCTGTCCTTTGACCTCCCCGCACCTCGTAGGCTTGTAGGAGTTAACCCCAGGCCTCCACGCGCACCGTAGCAACGGGTTCGAGTTCGCCCGAACTCCGGCCGCCCGCCAACTTGCCGCCGCCGCCGCCACAGACCACCCAGGTCCAGCCACCACCACCATCAGATCCGCCCTGCTGCGAGCGTTCCAACGCTCCCGGCCGCGCGACCTCTCATCGCTGGAGTTGGCCGGACGGGCAACCCCGCCGTGTCCCAATTAGCACCGGCGGCTAACCGCCATTCTGGATGACGTGGACACATCATTAGCGGCTAATGGAACCACCAACTAACCCCCCTGGCTCGCTGACATGCGGGCCCCATTGCCTAACTAACCAGCTAACAAAAATAGTTTAAGTTTAATCTAAACATAGTGGCCCCACGCGTCAGCATTGACTTTGCTGACGTGGCGTTTGACTGGTCCCACCTGTCTGTGAGTCGGACTAGCCCTGAGTCACTGACCAGTGAGACCCGCACGTTAGGTTTGACCCTGGTCAGCACTGTTGACTTGCTGAAGCAGGCATGACGCAGTGCTGACGCAATTAATCTTTTACTGGATTTATTCTTATACATGAAATTCCAGAAAATAGCCAAAACTTCTAAAAATCATAGAAATTCAACTGTAGCTCAGAATGAAATAATTTATATATGAAAAATGATCAAAAAAATCCATCTATCCATCTGCACTGGTGTCATGCATGTTTAAGCAACTTAAATCTGCTGTTTATATCAAAACATGATAATGCACTTTTTAAGTCATAGTTTCAATTTGAACTTGAACCTTGGGTTCAAACTAACTCAAACCCATCTGATTATAGTTGCATTAGCCAACACACTCATTTTGCCATGTCATGATCATGCATCATATTGTGCATTGCATTGATTGTGTTTCCTTCTGTGTTGTCGGTATTTGTCCCCTCTTGATAGACGTGATACCGACGATGAGATCGATGACACCGTTGAAGAGCTATACTATCTTCAGAAGTGCCAGGCAAGCAAAACCCCCTTGTTCATTCCGATACAATCCCACTCTCTCACTCCTGCTCTCTTTTATTGCATTAGGACAACAATGATTCATCTGTTACTTGCTGCGGTAGTTGAACCCCTTTATCCTCTGCATGACCTGTCATTGCCACAGTAAATAGATGAAACCCACCAGCATGAGTAGGAGTTGTTTGAGCCCTGTTGTGCCTACTCATTCATGCTTGTTTGTCATGCCTACTACTGCTTAGAGTTGAGTCAGGTCCGATTCATCGGGGATGAATCAGATGTGTGTGAACATGTCCTACTATGTGTGAGCTAAGTGTGTGAACACGATTTGGTAAAGGTAGCGGTGAGAGGCCATGTAGGAGTACATGGTGGGTTGTCTCATTGCAGCCATCCTCAGGAACCGAGTTCTGTGTTTGTGATCCATGGAACTGTTACTTTCACGCATTGGGCCCAAAACCAATGGACCCTCTCGGCTTCTTAACCACCCTTGTCCTCTGTCCAGGAGTTGCAAGTAGTTTCTGGTGTTTGTAGTATACTGGAGGCCGTGGGAAGCGCTGACCCGAGGGGTGGGCTGTGATGCAGTAGGCACGTGGCCGGGTATGCCGGGCGCCCGTTTGGTGTCGCGGAACCCTGTACACATTGTTCAGGGCCGTATGTGGAAACCTCGACCGGACTCCCTGCGGATGGAACCTGAATAGGCGATAAACCTGGATAGAGACTTGAGTGTTTAGGTAGGCTGTGGCCGACACCCACGTTGGGCTTCCGCTTGAAGGTTGCCGAGTACATGTCGAGTAAACGGCGGTAAGTGGAGAGAGCGTGTGTGAAGAAGTACACCCCTGCAGGGTTAACATCATCTATTCGAATAGCCGTGTCCACGGTAAAGGACTTCTGGGGTGCCTGTACAGTTCATAGACAAGTGAAAGTGGATACTCTAAAATATGCAAGATAAGTGTGAGTGCTATGAACGGCATTCTCGTAGGAAGACGGGAGCGGATCCATAGTGGTGTATTGGTTGGTGAATATGTGGACTCGTGTGCGCCACCTCAAAAGAGTTACTTGCAGTCGTAGTTCAGGATAGCCACCGAGTCAAAGCTGGCTCGCTGCAGTTAAACCCCACCATCCCCTTTGTTGATAATGATGCATATGTAGATAGTTCTGATGTAAGTCTTGCTGGGTACATTTGTACTCACGTTTTCCTATTTTATGTTTTTTTAGAGAGACTTCAGTCTCACTAGTAGTTCCGCTTGGACTTCGACGTTTAGCTTGTTACCTCAGCTACGATCTTGTGCCCCCGGCAGGATCTGGTAGATAGTGAGGCTTCTCAGCCTTTTTCATTCATAGATGTCTGTACTCAGACATGTTAAGCTTCCGCGTGTGTTTTGACTTGTATGCTCTGAATGTTGGGTCATGATACTCATGTTTGTAATATCTCGCTCCTCGGAGCCTAATGAATAAATACTTGAGTTGTAGAGTCATGTTGTGATGCCACATTGTATTTGCACATATCGAGCATATTGTGTGTATGTTATTGAAATGCTTGGTATGTGTGGGATCTGACTATCTAGTTGTTTATCCTTAGTAGCCTCTCTTACCGGGAAATGTCTCCTAGTGCTTCCACTGAGCCTTGGTAGCTTGCTACTGCTCCGGAACACTTAGGCTGGCCGGCATGTGTCCTTCTTTGTTCCTGTGTCTGTCCCTTCGGGGAAATGTAACGCGATGAATACCGGAGTCCTGTTAGCCTGCTACAGCCCGGTTTACCGGAGTCCTACTAGCCCAGTTGCTACAGCCTGGATTCACTCGCTGATGACCGACACGTTCGTTGCTGGGTCACGTATGCCTGTTCCTGTAAGTTAGTGCCACTTTGGGTTCATGACTAGCCATGTCAGCCCGGGTTCTTTGTCATATGGATGCTAGCGGCACTATCATATACGTGAGCCAAAAGACGCAAACGGTCCCGGGCCAGGTAAGGTGGCACCCGTGGGAATACCATGCATGAGGCCGCAAAGTGATATGATGTGTTACATGGTAGATTGGTATGACTTAGGATCGGGGTCCTGACAGCCGGTTCTCCGCAGAAGAGAAGGGAAAGGGCCCCCGAGAGGGTCCTGACCAGCTTCCGCCGAAGAAGCGGTTGGTCCTCTGCCGCCGAGGTGAGGGCGCGCGGCAGGAGGTGTCGAGGCCCTATGTAACACCCACGATGCGGCTATATCTCCCACGTGTCGAAGCACGACTTAGAGGCATAACCGCATGGTGGTTTTGTCGCAAGAAGGGTCATCTTCACACAATCCCATGTAATGAACAAGAATGGGATAAAGAGAGTTGGCTTATAATCGCCACTTCACACAATACATAATTAAGATCATACATCATTCAAAATACACTCATAGACCGGCTACGGTCAAATCCAAATGAAAAGAAGACAACCCCAAATGCTAGATCCCTGATCGTCCCGACTAGGCTCCTCTACTGATCATCTGGAAACAATACATAGTAACGGCCAAGGTCCTCGTCAAACTCCCACTTGAGGTCGGTTGCGCCATCTGCGCTGGTATCCTCGGCACGTGCATCTGTTTTGGTAGAATCTGTGAGTCACGAGGACTCAGCAATCTCACACCCGCGAGATCAAGACTATTTAAACTTATAGGTAGGAAAAGGGGTAATATGGTGGAGCTGCGGCAAGCACTAAGCATATATGGTGGCTAACATACGCAAGTGAGAGCGAGAAGAGAAGCAACGCATTGGTCGAGAAGCTAGAAGTGATCAAGAAGTGATCCTGAAACTACTTACGTCAAGCATAACTCAAACCGTGCTCACTTCTCGGACTCCACCGAGAAGGGACCATCATGGCTACACACACGGTTGATGCATTTTATTGAAGTCAAGTGTCAAGTTATCTACAACCGGACATTAACAAATTCCCATCTGCCTCATAACCGCGGGCACGGCTTTTGAAAGATAATATACCCTGCAGGGGTGTCCCAACTTAGCCCATCACAAGCTCTCACGGTCAATGAAGGATATACCTTCTCCCGGGAAGACCCGATCAGTCTCGGAATCCTGGTTCGCAAGACATTTCGACAATGGTAAAACAAGACCAGCAAAGCCGCCCGATGTGCCGACAAATCCCGATAGGAGTCACACGTATCTCATTCTCAGGGCACACCGGATGGGCAAGACATCGGGTTGGTATAGACCCTGGTTGCCCAGGGGACGCCGGACATTGCCCAGGTTGGACCAGCACTCGAAGGAACACTGGCCCCGGGGGGGGGGGGGAGTAAATAAAGATGACCCTCGGGCTCGCGAAAACCCAAGGGAAAAAGGCTTAGGTGGCAAATGGTAAAACGAAGGTTGGGCCTTGCTGGAGGAGTTTTATTCAAAGCGAACTGTCAAGGGGGTCCCATAAATCACCCAACCGTGTAAGGAACGCAAAATCAAGGAACATAACACCGGTATGATGGAAACTAGGGCGGCAAGAGTGGAACAAGACACCAGGCATAAGGCCGAGCCTTCCACCCTTTACCAAGTACATAAGGTGCATTAATTAAACAGGAGATATTGTGATATCCCAAAATATCCATGTTCCGACCAGGAACAAACTTCATCTTCACCTGCAACTAGCAACGCTATAAGAGGGGCTGAGCAAAAGCGGTGACATAGCCAAACAACGGTTTGCTAGGACAGGATGGTTAGAGGTTTTACATGGCAATAGGGAGGCATGATAAACAGTGGCAGGTAGAGCTAACATAGCGATAGAGCGAGTACTAGCAAGCAAAGATAGAAGTGATATCGAAGGTATGGTCATCTTGCCTGCAAGGTTCTCAGAGTTGTCGAAGGCTTGATCCTCGTTAGCGTACTCAACAGGTTCCTCGAGCACGTACTCGTCTCCCGGATCTACCCAAAGCAAGAACACAAGCAAAGGAACCACAATAAATCACGGTGCAATGCACAAGCAACATGATGCAATACATGTCATGATATGCGAGATGTGATATGCAATGCATATGCATGCTCCGGGAGGAAAAAGGATGAACAAGGCATCAACTTGGCAAACCAAGTATGCCGCTGGAAAGATGAGATGATTTCGGTTGAAATCGATATAAGGATCACCGGAAACGGATGCACTGTTTGCAAATGGCAAGACAAGAATGGCATAAAGCTGCGATTAACAGCACGATGCTACTTAGCATGCACAAGAAACTATCCTACAGCACCCCAACATAAAAAAAAGCATATGGCAGTGATCTACAGGAGATGCTTAACAAAAGAGGAACACTGAGCTACGGCTAAATCACACCATAACAGGTTCAAACAAGCACGGCAAAAGAGCAAAAATTATGAGGCTGGACATGGCATAAACAGCATCACGAAGCAATGTTCAGAGCAAGTTATCAACATGCTACAGGAACTTATAATAGCAAAAAAAGACATGGCATGATTCTACTCAAAGCATATATCAAAAGTCCCTTACTAACCATGAGCCAAAAAGGACCAGAAGATATGATGGCACCCATGTAAACATAGCAAGTTTCGTTAACAGATTCAGCAAACAGAGCATGGCACTCACTACGGAGCATTTCATGATAAACTAAGCATACATCCATCAATAAGACATGACATAGAATCTATACATGGCAAGAACAACATCATAGCATACACGGATCAACTACAACAACCTTGGCAAAATTGAATAACATGTAAACAATCTGCCAGGAAACATTTTGAAGCAAACGTAGAGCACGAAAATGACATGCTAAAATACTCCATAATTTCAGCCAGGGGCATGGATGGATAGAGCATAACCATATGTTAAAAACACCCTTACTAAGTATCTCAAAATATGCATGAATCTCTCTGTAGCATCATGTTTACCTGGCATCAAAATAACAGCAAAACAGGGACTAAAATCAGCAATATCACGAAGCCTAGTTTGCATGCTTGTGCTAGTCACCACATTGATCACAAAAATACATGGTAAGCACCTCTGTAAAGATGACATGACATAGTTCAAAACACATGTAGGGCTCAAGTACATAGGATGCACACATCAATCATGGCAAAAATGACAAAAGTGCATGTTCTGATAAGAATCTTAAACTAACATTATGAAGCACTCCTCCAACAACATTTTGGGTATCAAGATGAGCTCAAATGAAAATGATGCAATGAGATGAAATGATGTACTCTTCGATGCGAACAATTCGGTATGCTACACGCCCAAAATGGAGCCACGGGTGCAAAGTTGTGGTGCGATGAACATGCAACAAAATTACATCCAGAAAAGGAACTTAGACGAATTCGGGGGAGAAGAAGTCAACCTAGAGGTCCAGATCGGATCTGGCTCCGGCTGCACGGAAGCCGAGGCAGCACCGGAGTTGGCCGGGAGGAGGACGAGGCGGCTCCGGCGAGGGTTGAGGTGGCCGGATCCGGCGGAGGGCGGGGCCGGCGGCATCGGGCTTCGAGCGGAGGCGGCCGGGGGCGCGGGCGGCGCGGCCGGGCGCGG